>NC_064285.1:59334769-59436961 GCF_019186545.1 Solanum stenotomum | reverse complement strand
CCCCCCCACCCCATCCCTAAAAAAATTTAAGTTTGTTTTTAAAAAATATTTTCAATTTCAAAAATTATTTTCTACCCTAGTAAAAATAAAAGATATTTCTCAAAAAAAAAAACATTCATAAATCAAGCACAAAATCTTTTCCGAAAAATATTTTCTAGTCACCAACCAAACATGAGAAAATAAGTCAAAAATCAACTTGTTTTCCAGGAAAACATTTTCTAGGAATATATTTTCCATGGAAAACATTTTCTAGGAATATATTTTCCATGGAAAACATTTTCCTTCATATCAAACACACCCTAAATGTAGTTTGGACTCTTCAAACAAGTTTTTGATCAAATACTTTTTCTCCAACAGTTTGAGACTTTTCAGATTCTGAACACCAAGTTGTATTTTGTGCAACGAAAAATTATTGAACTTCTTCTCAAGTAAAAATTGTTGCAAAAGTATATTTTATTGCTATGAAAATGAGTACATATTAATTATCAAGATACTCTTATCGTTTAAAGTTGACTTATTTCATTCTCCTTGTTGCATTAATTTTTGTTGATCTATCTAATTTATCCACAAAAAATATTGTAATTGCATAATTGAACAACTCTCACAATCTTCCTTATTTTAAGAAGAAGAATAGGAAACTTACAAAATTCGCAGTTTAAAAGTGTGAGAAACCCCATCTATTTATAGACAACAAAGGATAGTATGAAAATGTGCTTATCGTGTCTTTTCAGCTAAGTCACAACCCTTCAGAAAAATTACAACTTTTCGAAAATGTCATAACTCATTGAATAAGTCACAACTTTATAAAAAAAAAGTCACACCCCTTCGAAAAAGTCACTACACATCAATGTGAAAAGGTACCTGCTTTTAATATAATATAGCGTAAATAAATATAATATTAAATATAGTATATATATTAAATTGAGTGTTTTAAGTTGGGCGTTTTATAGTAATTTAACATTCAAGTTAGGAAATTCATGCTTTTAAGGTAGTACAAATAGATATAGATATAGATTATCTTATCGAAATGAGTGATTTTTTCCATTGTCCCAAGTTGGGACACGCGCGCGCACACACATAGTAATGTGTAAAACAACCAAATGGTCAAATCATTTCAACTTGACAAAAAATAAATAAATTATTAGTATTAGTTAAAAATTAAAGTATCACTATTCCAAAAATTTGATTTTTTTAACCNCCCCCCCCCCCCCAAAAAAAATCAACTCACTCATTCCCAAATAAAATTACATATATGTTATTTTTTTAAAAAAATCTACTAATCTCATCTGACCCTCTATTCCCCAATTACTTTTACTTTTTGTTGTTTTACTTTAAATATATACATGCCACGATCCCGACAGTCGTGAGTGGCACTCACACTAAATAATCTGGTGGAAGAATCAAAATCTAACACGAAACCAACACAACACCATTCAAAAGAGACCAAGTTCATCATAAATAAAGAAAATGATAGTTAGCTAAAGAATCGAGTCCCCATAAACTCGACCCAATAGTCAAACATCTAAATGTGGAAAATAACCCCTAAAACCTGAAAACCACCATACCAAAACTCTAAACAATATCAACTAGGGATGCAACTCTGAAACTAAACATAACTAAGTCAATAGTCTGAATAGATGGACAAGAACATAGAAAAATCCTTGGAAGCCTGAAAGGCGAAGTTTACCCTTGAACTCGAAATTAGATATTTATCAAATGAGGTCTCGGATCAGCCGCTGGAAGATTTTTTACACCAAACAAGAAAGGAACAAGTGTAGTATCAGTACTCAAACAATCATGTACTGATAGGATCACGCGGTCAGTCCAATTTATATATGTAAACAGTTCACGATCAAATAGTATAACAAAACAATACACCATATAGCAAAATTATCAGTCACATCCAGACTCTCAATCACATGACTTGAAACAACAATGTATAACCATAACCACACGTCAACCGCATGCAATAACAATCACGAATACATAGACTTCAATCACAATATCATGAAACAACAACACTTGGGTCAAACAATGCATAACTATATGTCCAACATGATTACAATGCAACTACTAATCTGCTCATGAGACCTCAAACACATATTTAGTCGTCTCATAGTCTCACAGAACCCAAACTAAAATTGTAGTATCATGCTAGGTGTGGTATCCGAGCCAACCAAGAATATCTTGTATCGACGTAGTACTCGAGTCAACAAAAAATCAAAATCAAGCATGTATAATCACATAGCACAATAGGTATGCATAATCACATTGTACAATGAACAAGACCACTTGAAATACCATAGTCACAACCAGAATTTCATTTATGAGATTACCTACGTCATGTCATTTTATATACCTTCATATCATGCATTGCACAATATGATACTACAGGCAACAAACATGCATACATACATAAATTGGAAATATACAACTATCGCCTACCTCAAATCAAGCCTCTTAAAAACTCTAATTATCCCGAGTTTTCCCCTTGCAAAGTTTATTGGCTTATTCTTGGTCTTAAATTAACAATACAAACAATAATCAATTACGAAGGACCTATTAATTTACATGGATTAGTAACAAATCCTAAACCTAACCCAACTGGGATCATCTTCCCCAACTTAGGGCTCTTTTCCATCATGAAATCATGCCAAAACATTTCCTCCAATGTTAATCACTAGTTTTTAAGGTTTAAGAAATAATTTACAAGATTGTGAAGTCGAATTCTTACCTTTATCGATGAATTTCGTGAGAAAACTAATGTAGGCTGTCCAAAATCATCTCTCTCTATTTTAAAGAATACAATTACATAAAATAGGGTTTAGACAGTTTTCTGCATAAAATTATAATTCCCTTGTTATAACGGCGTCCGCCTCGCAATAGCTACACTGCTATAGCGATAATTTTCCTCGCTATAGTGGTCTGAGCATCGCTATAGCGGGAGGCCATATGTTATAGCGATATCGATACAAGTTCAATGGCTCAACATTCGAAAATAGGCCCTTCTTACAATACATCACTTTCTCTTGACGTCCTGACTCATACATTTCACGCCAAATTCAATTTTTGGAGTTCTATTTATCCCAATTTAATTCAGAAAGGGTGTATCTAGACTACAAGTATACATCAATCAAATCTCAAACTAAGACCCTATCTTTTTTCGAATGACCCTAGACCTCACCTAGCCCAGATTTCATCTAAGACTAGCCTAGCCAAAATTTTTTAAGTTACTATCCGAATAGTTTTCTGGCTCAAATTCCTTTCCCATGGACCTATTCATATGACCAGATCAGATCATTACAATATATACCAATTTATCTATCACTCATCCCCGAGTGATCAAGCATGACAAATTACGCTAAACTAGAGAAAAGGTAGTACCTGGAATTTTGAACAAGGATACTTGTCTCACATGTCCGTTTTTGTCTCCCAAGTAGCTTCTTCCACTAGACGATGCTTCTACTGAACCTTTGTTGATTTGATCTTTTTTGTCCTCAGCTTTGGACATCCCGATTAAGAATCGCAACCAATTCTTCATAATATCACAAGTCCTTGTACAATACAATTGAGTCTCATTTAATGATGTATGATATATCCTCATGACACTTCTTCAATATTGACACGTGAAATATTGATGAACCCCAAACATGTTAGGTGGCAGTGCTAACATGTAAGTCACTGACTCCACTCCCTCAAGAACCTCAAATGAATGTAACGAAGGCTAAATTTACCTCATGACCCTTTTCATAGGTGACACCTTCAATAGGACTTGTTCACCAACTTAAAAAACCATATCCTCACCTTGTGGTCTGAATACTCTTTCTGCCTACTTTGGACGGTCAACAACTTAGCTTGAATTCCCCTCACCTTTTCCTGAGCCTCCCTAACCAAATCAACACTTTACGGTTTCACATCTCCAGCCTTAAACCAACTTATGAGAGATATGCATCCTCTTTCATATAGAGCCTCAAGCGATGTCATATTAATGTTGGAATCATAACTATTATTATAAGAGACCTTACATAAAAGTAGAAATTGATTTGAACTGCCTCCAATATCAATCACACACGCCTGCAACATATCTTCCAATACATAATAGTCTTCTCTGATTAAATGTTAGTTTGTGGATGAAACGAAGTGCTGAGAGTGAGTTAAATGTCCAACGCCTCATGCAACTTACCTCAAAATTTAAAAGTAAATTGAGCATCACAGTATAAAATGATAAAAAGGGGCACCCTGTGCAGGCTTACTATCTCATTGACATAAATCTTGGCCAACTGTTGAGAGTTGTAATCCACTCTGAACGAAATAAAGTGAGTTGATTTGGTTAACCTATCAACAATAATCCAAATAGAATCATTTTTCCCAAGGTAATGGGTAGTCCTACCACGAAATTCATGGCTATCCTTTCTCACTTCCATTTAGGAATGAGCATTTTTTATAGCAAACCTCTAGACTTTTGATGCTCATACTTTACCTGTTGGCAATTGGAGCACCTGAAAATATACTCTACAATGTCCTTCTTTATCCTCGGCCATCAATAAAGTAGTTTCATGTCTCTATACATCTTGATCACACCTGGATGAATAGAATAACATGAACCATGAATCTCTTTCAATACACTCTAAATTTAGTCATTAACCCAAGGAACACAAGTCATCCTTCTAAACTTGAACACACCGCCATCAATCAAGTGTGACATCTCGGGTTTCCCAAACTCCACCTTACATTTTAGCTTGGCCAGTTCTTCATCCTCAAATTGTTTAGTGATGGTTTCATTTATGAAAGTGGGTCTAACCTCAATACTGCTAGTACCATATCCCTCTTAGAGATATCTAACTACATCAACTACAACTCCAAAGTCTGAATTTCTCTAGCTAGGGATTGCTTGGGCACCCCTAAGCAAGTCAAATTGTCCATGCTAACTGTCTTCTGACTCAATGAATCTGCCACGTTATTAGCCTTATCTGGATGGTACTGAATGGTCACATCGTAATCCTTGAAAAATTTCATCCATCTTTTCTGTCTCAAGTTTAGATATTTTTAAGTGAACATGTGCTGAAGACTGCAGTGATCACTTCACACTTCACACTTCACACTTAATTCCATATAAATAATGTCACTACATCTTGAGAGCAAACACCATCACCGCCAATTCCAATTTATTGATAGGATAGTTCCTCTCACAGAACTTTAGTTGTCTGGAAGCATAAGTTATGACATTCTTCTCTTACATCAACATAGCACACAAATTCAAATGTGACGCATCACAATAATCAATGAAATCCTTAACTTCCATCGATAATACACTATTACAATGTTATTATAAGAAAATACAATATTTATTGATCAGACTTTAATTCAATAAAAAAAATTGAAAGTTACAGTGTACTAGTCTTTAATATAATTCTTCCACATAGTAAGAACAATCTTCTCACATTGAACTTGCATTTCTCGATCATATGACTGGAAGACGAACCAACATTATTACTTTGAGTCATTTGTTGGTAAATAAATTTGATTAAAGATAATGAATTTGGTGAATATAAATGGTAAAATAAGAATTGATTTGAAGTAATAATAAATTTTGTATTGGTGAGGATAATCCTTGCATGTGACATACATAGTTTAAAAAGTAATTATATGAATTATAAATTTTATTTACATTTGAAACAAATGATTAATAGATATAAATGTGAATTGTTTTTACAAAATATAATTTTGTGGGTCAATTTTTATATCTGAAGAATTCTAAATCATGATTTGAATTTCCTAAATCATGTTTTTTTTTGGTTGAGAATTTGAGATTTCATCTCAATATTTGAAATCATGAGATGAAATCGATGTGAACTCGCATGTTCAAACGCCGATTGCATCTCATGATTTCGTATCGCGATATGAAATCGCATGTCCAAACGCCTACTAAGTCCCTAAAATTTTGAGACCTCAAAAAGTTATAATAGTGAATTTTATGATTTTTTTTTTCACTAAAAAAAATTGAAGTCTATATAAATAAATAAAAAAATACACAAAAATTTATATTAAAAAAAGTTACTCCCTTCGTCCCATTTTATGTGGCACTTTTCAGATTACGAGATTTAAACCCGTCTATCTTTGGCCGTAAATTCTTCATAGATCTTTTAAACATTTTGAATTATCAATTATTGTGACTTATAGTACTTTTTATGTAGTTTATAAATAATTAAATTTCATTTCAAAAAAATGGTAGATTCCATGCGCAATTTCCCGGTCAAACTTAAACTGTTTGACTCTCGAAAAATGAAAAGGCCACATAAATTGGGACAGAGGGAGAACATATTTTTTTCAGAAATATTTGAAAACTTTAAATAAACAACTCAAATTTTCATATTAATAAATAAAGTTTACACAACAACATCCAAAGTAATGTATTGCAAATAAATAAGTAACATCTTATTAACTAGAATTAATTCAAATTTTTATAAATAATAATATTTTTATTGAAAGTTAAAGTTTTCATGTATTTTAAGCATACTACATTACAATAAGTAGTCTATAGCAATAAAAAATGTCATTTCATTTTTTTTATTTTTGAAATCATGTTTATTCCCTCATATTAATATAAAGCAAAAACGAAAATTTGTTATTTAATTTCTTTAAACCGACTGACTTGAAATACAAAACCTTAACATTTAATTTGTAATTATCATCTTTTGCTTTTGTCATACTGAGTAAAAAAAATATTTTTTCATAACTAATTTATCTTATCTTTTATTTCTTGTAATAACTGTACATGTGTTATGCTCCATCAATAATGCAATTTGTGCAAAGTTGCTAAAATGTTGTGTTAAATGTGCAATCGAGATCATATAGGGTGGCTACATGTGAGAGATCAACCAGTCCTAAAATCAAATGCAGTAGTTGATGATGAGAAATGTTGTAACCTACAAATTACCAGGCAAGCAAGTCCATCATGAAGAAATACAACTCTGTAAACAAGAGTGATGAATACGTGTCATTTTATTAAGGTGTTTATTGTTTTGGCTTATAAGATTGAATGGATTGAATTTAGAGGTCAATTATCTTTATACAATTTAACTTTAATGTCATTTGTTACTGATCAGTTAAAAATTTATTATTTTTTTATTTCATAATATCAATCTAAAAATATAATAAATTTTGAATTCTTGTTTATCAGAACTATCCAAAATTGATGTTGTGAATTAAAGTGGGCTCATGAATGATATAACAATCTTAGATATTTTACTAGAGAAACCTATAATAGTATTGTAAATTGTGGTCGTGTTATAATAAATTCTAAGGACTTGAATTATATTTCATTTTTTATTGAAGAAATTCCAGCTTGATCCAAGTTTTCACAAAAAAATCGAATTTGACCAAAGTAAAACGCTTAAACTAAAAATAAAAAATTATCAACAAAGATCAGTTACATAACTTAAAATCATAATAATGAAATTTCAAATAGTCCTTTAAGTAAATATGCTTCAAGTGCCTTTTCATCTCCTCCCTGACTCGCCTATGCAGCTTTCCAACACAAAAATAACAGTTTGTCAAATCAACAACCACTTGTAAATTAGTTTGGAGAAATAAAGCAAAGTAAAGTTGATTATCAAGTAAATGCATTTTCTTCATAGAAAAAAACTGCAATCTTTATCAAGTGTTTATGTCTTCTTTAGTCTTGCAATAATATATTGATAACTTTGGTATAATCATTGAAGGAACTTTTGCAAGTATGAAATTTAATAATCTCGATAGGAGTATCAAGATTGAAATTAAAGACTCATAATAATTCAATATTTATGATATTGTTACTCTAGAGTGTCTTTATATACTTAGAAAAAAAATATTTATGACGATAATTATTACCTGGTCGTTGAACTTGAGTATTTTGAAATATACTTATATGTAAAGTATAATATATATATATATATATATATAGAACACAAATATTTTTACGTGATAAACTTTTTTATTCAAGAGATTAAAAATAACGATCTATCTAAGAGTTTGAATTTTTAAAATGAAGGTCAGAGTGAGCTGAATTTTTATATATTTTACTTTGTAATTTTTATTTTGAAAAATAATTTCATATACCCAATTTCAACTTCTATATGTTTAATTTTAAAGTCTATTTGTTTTTTGTTATATATAAGTTGCGCATGGGTAACACTACACGTAAAGGAGGTTTAATGGAGAATACATAGTAGCAAAATAAAATTTTTAAATCTTTACAAATGTGTATTTTCAAAATCAAATGCGTACTACTTTTTCTGAAGTCCACGTTCTTGTAGTATTTATTGCAAAATGCATACCATATTTTATTTGTTATATTTTTAATTCTATGTTGCATTAAGTTTACTATATTTATCCTTCAAATAAACATAAAGAATATGTTAGGATTGATACAATTTTAAAAGGTATTGTTTTTTCTTGACGTAGTTGAAATATATGTATCTCTATATCCTCAAATGAATCATGTGCGATAATTAAAAAAATGCAATTATTCACTTATTGATGTGATATACACGTTGAAATTAGTGGAGAAAAATAGCTTTTTNTGACTTAAATCAAGTTCAAATAACATTTGGGCCAGTCCATTAAATTGACAAGATGAGCCCAACTCATATTCTTCAGGCCTAGGGGTCAAAATTGTTTGGACCAAAATACCNAGAAATACATAGTTGCTCTTCATTGGTGATCTGCAAGTCTTCCGCATACAAAGAAGTCTTCGCTCCAAGTATTGAGCCGCAAGTATTCCGCCAAATCAAGAACATCTGTGGAGAGAAGAATCAGGGGATTACATATCTTCTTTTAAGAGATTTTATAAAGATTGTAACCTTCGCATTTATTCAAATACAAATATTATTGTTTGCTTGCTATTTTTCTTTTCCTATTTACTGTATTTCAGGATTGAAACTATAGACGCTTACAGAAATATATGTATCTCTATATCCTCAAATGAATCATGTGCGCTAATTAAAAAAATGCAATAATTCACTTATTGATGTGATATACACGTTGAAATTAGTGGAGAAAAATAGCTTTTTGTGACACATTTTTTAACTCTAAAAGTTTATGACAAAAATAGGTTGAAATTTATTTAAAACAAAATTAAATGAAGACTTTATGTATTTTCTCTAAAACCATCTCCGATCCCATTCTATATTACTCTCCATTCTCTATATTTGAAAAGTAAAGTAGAGAATTGGGTCTCCAACCACACTCTAAAAAACTTTCTATTCTCTATTTATAGAGAAGTGAATAATAGTTCTCCAAACTATTGTAACGACTTGTTCCCGTCGTTATGGAAAAGCCAATGGGGAAGGAATTTTCGTGACTTGGAAAGTTCTAGCCTAGGCCAGACTTGGACGAAATGTGAGTCAGGTGAGGTTTAGGGCAATCCGGTAATGGATGGGGGATTTAATTATGAGTTTGATCACTTGAGCGGATAACCAAGACATTAAGGAGCATGTACAGCTTTACATAATCAAATTCGGGCGAGTAGAACTCCCGCAACTGATCTTGGCGTGAAAGGGAAGTTTAGAACGTCAAGGTTTGAAGGTGTGTTGCGAAATGGGAGTTTGGAACTCAAATTTCAAGTTTTTGTTCCTGTGCAAGCCGCCGGGGTGGGGTTAGTTCCGCTAGGGCAGGGCCGTTGCGGTGAGATGGGGCTCGCCGTGGCGGGACAATCGCGACTTAAATCGGGAAAAAAAATCTCAAAAACGTTATTTTTTGCAAAACTTCGTTCTTGAGAACTAAGGGACGACACATGACAGTTTCTTATCAAATTTCCACAAATTCTAGCGCTAAAGGTAAGATAATTACTCCCCTAATTCGTATTTCGATTCTTAGAACTTAGAATCTTGGATAACTACCGTTGGGGAAGGGTTTTTACATGAAGTTAATGGTGGGAAAAGCCCTAGTTGATCATTAGGATCATGGGTTTGGCCTTGGGTTGATATTTTGTTATAATCTGGATAAATTAGGCCTTGTTTATTGATCCTTGTGTTAATTAACTGTTTTAGATCAAGAACAAGTTGAAAGACTCCGAAAAGGGAAGACTCAAGTGTCTTAGGAGTATTCAAGCTTGATTTCGAGGTAGTTGATGGTTCAACTTGTTGTTGTGTGGTATATGCCTGTTAATTGCTTCGTTGTATGCATACATGTATGTGAATAGGGAAACGTGAATTGAACCAAATGAAATGATTATGTGTGAACAATTACATGTCATGAACTTGTTACTTGATTGCGTGATTATGTGCATTGTTCATTATGGATGTGGTTGTGACTGTGGTTGTGCTGATTGGACCGGGTGTCACGTTCCGATATATATTGGATTGGGTGTCACATTCCGACATATATATTGAACCGAATGTCACGTTTCGACACATACATTGAACCGGGTGTCACATTCCAACACATGTATATTGAACGGGTGTCAAATAAGTGCATTTTTCATAGAAAGAAAACTACAATTTTTATCAAGTGTTTATATGTATCTTCTTTAGTCTTGCAATAATTGATAATTTTTGTATAATCACTGAAGGAACTTATACAAGTATGAAATTTAATAGTCTCGATAGGGGTATCAAGATTGAAATTAAAGACTTTCATAATAATTCAATATTTATAATATTGTTACTCTAGAGTGTCTTTATACACAGGAATTAGAAAAAAATATTTATGGCAATTTTTTTTTAATTGAAACCTGGTGAACTTGAGTATTTTGGAACATACTGATATGTAAAGTATAATATATATAGAACACAAATATTTTACGTAATAAACTTCTTTACTCAAGAGATTAAAAATCACGATCTATCTAAGGGTTTGAATTTTCAAAATGAGGGTCGGAGTGAGCTGATTTTTTTTATAGTTTACTTTGTAATTTTCAATTTGAAAGATAATTTCATATATCCAATTTCAACTCCTATATGTTTAACTTTTAAAAATCTATTTATTTTTTGTATGTAAATTGCACATGCGTAACATTGCACGTCAAGGGGGATTAAAGGAGAATAGTGGCAATTTTTTTTTTCAATCTTTATAAATCTGTAGCTTCAAAATCAAATATGTACTACTCCCTCCGTCTCAATTTATGTGTCACTTTTTATTTTTCAAGAGTCAAACAATTTAAGTTTGATCGGGAATTTGCGCATGAAGTTTTCAATTTTTTTGAAATTAAATTTATATATTTGTAAACTACGTAAAAAGTACTGTAAATCACAACAATTGATAATTCAAAATGTTTTAAAGATCTATGAAAAATTTATGTAGATTTGTTTGAATCTCATAATTTAAAAAGTGCCACATAAAATGGAACGGAGGGAGTGCTTTTTTAAAAGTTCTCATTCTTGTAGTATTTGTTGCAAAATGCATACCATATTTCTTCTTTATTTGTTATATTTTTATTTCTATGTTGCATTAAATTTACTATATTTATACTTCAAATAAACATACATAATATTGTAGGATTGATACAATTTTAAAAGGTATAGTTTTTTTTTGATGTAGTTGAAATATACGTATCTCTTTATCCTCAAATGAATCATGTGCGCTAATTATAAAAAGTTCAATTATTCACTTATTGATGTGATGTATAACGCATGTCCGTTGAAATTAGTGGAGAAAAATAGTGCGAGTTAAATATATGATGCTCAATTCAGCTGTAAATGTTTTGATATAATGAAATAAGAAATACAATGAGAAATTGCATCAATAAAAGTGGATATAGTACAAAGGCTATCCTTACATTTTACAACCAAAACATAATATTGAATTTCTAATGTGAAGTAGAAGTACTGTGACATGTGAAGTATATAGACCGTAGCGTAGAGTGCTATTACAGTGTCTAGTTGTGTTAAATTATTAATGTTTAATATTTATGAAAGGTATAGTAGTAAATTACTATCGTCTTAATGAGTTATCGATTTACTCAATAATTCAATACTAAAAAATGATAACCCAATAAATTTTTTTTTTTTTTACAAATCATTAAAAATCCGTTAATCCAATAACCTAATATCAATAATCCAATAAAAAAAAATTATTCGATTTATTGATCCGTTCGGTTTTTGGGTATGAATGTAGCCCGACCCGCAATTCAGTCAGGATTTTCAATTGACTACTGCCCTAATCCAATTTCCCCTTTTTCATTCTCTCCCCCAAAACAAATATCTTTGGCCATCCTCAACAATGGCCATCACCAATCTTTTATCCACCACCATTACGCTCAAACACTCGCCATTTCTTCTACTGAAACCCTCAACAAAACTCAGAAACCCCAAAAGGCCAACAATTCGAGCTCAATCCAAGAACGACGACTCTGTAGATGGTCCAGATCGTTTAATCTCCGCCATAACTTACTTCTACCCTTTCTTTGATGGTGTTCAGTACGGTAAATATGTAATCACACAGTTTGCTCCAATCCAAACCCTTATTCAACCTTTAGTCCCAGCTATAAGGGTTTTTAAGAGCTTTCCACTTAATGGGTTATTGGTTTTCTTTACCCTTTACTTTATTGTTGTTAGAAATCCTAATTTTAGTAGATATGTCAGGTTCAACACTATGCAAGCTATTGTTCTTGATGTGCTTCTCATTTTTCCTGATTTGTTGGAGAGGAGTTTCAATCCAAGTGATGGGTTTGGGTTGGATTTGATGATGAGCTTTGATAGTACTGTGTTTTTGTTTCTTTTGGTATCTTTGGTTTATGGTAGTTCATCTTGCTTGTTGGGTCAGCTACCTAGATTGCCCATTGTTGCTGAAGCTGCTGATAGGCAAGTTCTATGAACTCGTAAATTTACTTGTTTATGAGGTTTCATCCTCTTTGTACACTTAATTAAGTTTTGCTTTAGCTGACAATAAATAGCTATTTCGTTCCGAAGTAAATGTTTATGCTCTTCAGAGACTGGTTCATGCATATCATGTTGCTGTTCCTAAATGTGGATATGTAAATTCTTGTGATGGAATTACCAACATTTCGGTTTCTTTTAGAAATGTAACTTCTTCTTTTTTTCTATCTATCTGCCATAACAAACTCAAGATAGAGGTATTTCTTTTTTAATAACCGTAATGTCCTGGCTAACTGGCATACAGCTCAACTATTTCATGGAATATCTTAACTAGTATTGTTCCAAGTAACTCTGTCCACTATGACTTAGGCAAAGAGAAGAAATACCTAATTCTATTGCCTCTGCACTGATTTGAACTTTGGTCTTCTATGGTTTTCGTTCCAGCTTCATGGACTTTGATGCCTTGCCATTGAGGCCACAGAGGTGGTGATATTATCAACAAGTACTATCATTTTTTGATATGTAGATAGTTCAATCCCTATTTGTAGGTAACATGTTAGTTACATCATCATTCGTTTTTTTGTTTTTTGGATGAGGTAACATGTTACTTCATCGGTATGTTGGTGTTTAAGGAAGAAATTCATGACCCTAGTAGCCATTTAGAGAGATACCAGTTGTATCATGATTTTTAAATAAGGGTCTCGTTTTGTATTATCTTGAAAAGGGCAAGCATGCGGAGATATGCAGAAGTTAGGTATCAAGTTTTGATGTTATTCTTTGAGACAATTCAGAGAGTGTCCTCCACCCCATCCTAGAGCTTGAGCTAATTACAGAGACTTAGATGATTTACGTAAAGGTATTGGCATCTAGTATACACCTTCTTTATGTAAAATGCTAATATGCGTCTCTGCCAGTGCCTCTTCCATTTCTTGTATAGTAAATTTAAAAGTTTACCCTTGAACAGAAGAAACAATAAGCTAAAACTAGGACGGAAGAAATAATTCTCTTAATAGCTGCAGGTTTTATGAATCTGCATCTTTTGCTTATTTAGGAAACCTGGTGATCATATCCACCTTTGGCTGGTGCCTAGATGGTAAATATGTTGGGATGTCAAAACATTTTAGATGTTGATTCTCAAACCCGAAAGGCAAATATTTGCTCCTAACTTGTAGGATATCCTTTTGTCCCTTCAATGGACTTGATATCACCATCTTCAATTTCATATATGACACTGTTACTGTTTCTTCTGATTGAATAGTTGAGTGGTTAGCTAGTGGACATTCTTCGCTACCATGAATTATGAAATTATGACAGAAATGTCGATTATGTTTTCTGAAATCTTTTCTTAGGTATTACATTGACATTAAGTATGTGGTTTTTATGACATTTAAAATGAGGTTGTTGCCTTTGGACTTTGAGGTCCAAGAGAAAGTCAAGCCTAAGTTGCTCGGACTCTTCACTTTTGGCACCGCACCCATGTCGACATGGCGTGGGTGTGGGATTTGTACCCGATCTGGTCAATGATTTCTGTGCACGAAACAAAAACTAAGGTGAAATTGAGGAAAATGGAATTCCTTGTATATATAAATTTTTATTGTCACTCCCTTTCCTTTTATCTCCTTCCAGGATTCTCCTCTCGATCAAGATTTTCTCCTCAAGTTTTCCACACAATATCTCATAATTCAGGTTTTATAACTTTATTTTTAGTTATTTGAATTATTTTTAGCCGAATCCCCGCACCCATATCCATACATGGATCTGTATCCCCGGATCTAAAAATTTAGATCATAGAGGATCCGACCTCCGGATCTGCATCTGTATCGGACACCCACACCTGAGTCGGAGCAACTTAGAATCAAGCAACAAAGCAGAGTCTTGCTTGTAACTAGGACATATGGAACACCTCCATTTTTTCATGTCAAGCTCATTGCAATCTACAACAACAACAACATACCAGTGTGATCCCACAAGTGGGGTCTGAGGAGGGTAGAGTGTACACAGACCTTACCTCTTAACTTGTGTGTGGTAGAGAGGTTGTTTCCCAAAAGGTCATTGCAATCTCATTCTTTAATGCAAGGATGCATAGGACTTGCACTTTGTTGCTTTAGGTTCTTCACCTTCAACTTCCTTTTTGGTGAAATACATGTTATTGTGCTCTGGAAGCCAAAGATAAAAATTTCCCTGACAATATACTTTATAATATGAATTTGTATACAGATTATGATAGAACTGGTGAAATCAAGATGTATGACTATTTACCCTAAAAGGCTAGTGGTTAAATAGACTTCCAATAGAGCATTACTTGCTATGCATATTAAACATAATGTTGTGGATTAGGGATCAGAAAATCATGGATTTCAGTTAAGGATGTAATCTGATACCTTCCAAACCTCATTTCTTACTTATTATCCTTTCAAAGTTATGTGGGTATTATTCGGCGCAAGTAGGCTATCATATGGAGTTTTCATGATTATGTGTACCTCATGTACAACATTTCAACATGGAAGGTTTTGCTTCCCTCAGCATAATTGGTGGAACATATATCATATCTGCTGTTAGCATTTCTTTGGTGATTATTCTAATGTTTATACCAACTATCTTTTGTCCCGGTTTGGCTTACTGCAGCTTCCTCCCTTTGTTCCATCTTACAGTGACAAATCTTATGTCAATTCTATTTATGAGCTTTAATAGAATGTTTGTGCTGTTTTCCCTTTTACTTTTAACTCTTTCTGTGAGCTTTTGTTGATATGAAGACACAGTTATCCGTTTGGTGGAATCTCTTTACTCGGTTTTGGTACGTCTTAATTCATATTAGAGCATCATTCTTGATGTGATCACTGCGTTAAGAAGGAAGTATTTCTCAAGTAGCAGACATTGCCGGTTATGCTCCTCCAAACATGAGCTTCTTAAGTAATGAAATCATCCACATTTCTAATCATTTGCTAAGTCTGGTACAGTCAACTGATATAAACTGCAACAGGTATGTTGGCACAGAACCTGAACTGTGTAGGTTAGCCTTCTTCATTCAAAGACTTGTCTATTTCTTCTTACATCATTAGATATATCAACTTCCCTAGTGAATACATTGGATTGTTGTGGACCCAAAGTTAGTATGTGCCCAACTAGTATGCTCATATTTCATCAGTTCACCATTGTCGTGACTACGGGTCGTCGAGTTTGACTGACTATGGAAACTTGAATCAAGTTTTCTAATCTGCTAAACTTGAAGTTTCTAGGGATGGCAGGATGATTGATTGCTTAAATCTGGGAAGATTCCAACCAACCCCACAATGACATATTAGGATAGATTATTGAAAATAATAATAAACAACGATAGAATTAATAACAAAGTTTTGGTGCAGCCTTGCAAAGAATCGATAAGACGATAACCATGACACGCAAAACCTAGCACAAGCCACGGAGCTTTGGCTTCCCCTGTCGGTAGAGGCCTCAGTGGAATCACGTGGCATTATATTACTTGGGACATACATGCCAGCTACAACTTTTATTTTCTTCTTCTCTTATTTGGGCATATATAAGATGCTCATCTCATTCTATTCCTATTTTTTTCCCCACTCGATGTTTGGAGTTTACGTTGAAGTGAAGACTAAATTCGAATCGCGTACTGTAGGGCCTATTTGAAAGTGATGGTTCCTAAATAGAATTTTCTTCATATCTAGAGCTCAAATTTGAGACATTTGATTAAGGGTGAGATGGTCCACCACAGGAGCACATGTTGGTTCATTGTTCCTATTTTGTTCATTGGATACCTTTTTTGTCATTCCCCACTTGTTTAAACAAACTCTTGATGAGAAAGTAACTATTTCATTATAGTCATATTAAATATTTCATTCCAAACAAGTGACACAAATAAAGAAAAAAAAATTAGATTAAATTAAATATATTAATTTAGTTAGACATTTTCTTGTTCAATACTCATTATTGGTACACCTTCCAATTCAGACAAAAGCTTCTTATAATTTAATCTGGTGGACATAACTTATTTTAAAGTATATTTGGTCTCATTTATGTACTCTTTCTAATAGAGTGAATAAAATGCAGTGTTATAGCTAGGTCTTGTTGATATAAACATATATCACAAATTAAAGCAAAATTATAGTTGAAAAATAAAATGATAAAATATAAATAGTATTGTAACTGAGGTGTGAATATCTAGTTCTCTTTAAAGAAATTTAAATTCATTGTGACATAATCTTAAGAGTCCAAAATTTCACCAAAGAACCTCTTCAATATAAAATTACTCTCTTTATAGTAGTGAATTAGTTGAAGACTTTTTTCTTTCTCCTAACTCTCTCTTTCACTATACTAACCTCAATATAAACACAACATACTACTTGTAAATTATTTTCTTACCTGTTTTTCTTTTCCAACACAAGGAAGAAAACATATTTTATATAGATGCAGAATTTCTTCCACAAATAAATGTCCAGAATAGTCATTTGAGGATTTGTGGAACAATTACTTAGTGGTTACCTAAGTTACATACAAAAAAATTATTGACCATTTTCTTGTAAATTAAATCCACTAAAATAATTCACCTTAATGACTGAAATGCATGCAAAAATTGATTGAATTTTAGTCATGTGTAACTAAAATAAAAAACAAAAACGATGGCACTTAAGTCATGTATCTGAAGTGCATGTAAACATTTATGAACTTTAGTTGTATGTAATTGAAGTTCAGTAATGTACGTGACCTACTAATTTTAAATAAAATTTATGATTTCAGACACAAACAATCTATCAACTTCAATTCCATATGTCCGAAGTTATATGTGAACTGAACTAGTTTGCAAAAATAATAATAATTAAACTTTGAACTAAGGTATACTCTACTAGTTTTAATTTAGTTTGATTTAATATATAGTTTAAGAAACAAAGAAAGATTTTTAAAATCTGTGATTTAAAATAAGTTATAAATGTTTGTGCGATTATAAATCATTTCATTAAAGATAAAATAAAGTTAAATTTTTACTCCCTCTGTCCCAATTTATGTGACATTTTTCATTTTTCGAGAGTCAAACAACTTAAGTTTGACCGGAAATTTGCGCATGAAATTTTCAATTTTTTAAGATGAAATTTATATATTTGTAAACTACGTAAAAAGTATTATAAGCCATAATAATTGATAATACAAAATGTTTAGAAGATCTATGAAAAACTTACTGTCAAAGATAGACTTGTTTGAATTTTGAAATTCAAAAAGTGTCACATTAAATGAGACGGAGGGGAGGGAGTACTAAATATAGATTTATGTCACTTTTTTAAAACTGAGTAATAATGAATAGTGAATTATATAAATTGAAATTAAAAAAAAAAACTGCTAAAATATATACATAAATAAAATATCTATTTTTTAATAAAGAAGCCTATTAAAGTGAAACAGAATAAAATACATTCAGCTTAAAAGGTGTGTTAAATTAGGAAACAAAATCACTCTCCAATAATTTTTCCCAAAAATTCATAAACGTTCACCTGAACAACCAGATCAGCCTGATTGCCAGCTCAGCTATACCCCACCCTCAGTGTGGCTTTATCTGTAATTACAGCTTCCATTCTGGTCAATATAATATCAACTCCCATTCAGATCTCATCGGCAAAACCACCCACACAGCCACACTTACATCACTAAACATTACTCCACTGAGCACACAGCTCCATTTTCCTCTGCCGAAGAAAAATGAAGCTCCAATCGGCGGCAGCAGCAACTCTGCTTATTCTCTTTGCCGTCATTCTGCCATGTCACTGTCAGACCAGTAAAACCAAGCCGTCGCCGTCTGCAAAAGGAGAAGCACCAGCTGCAGCGATCAGTATCATATCTCTAATGTCAGCTCATGGATGCAAAAATTTCGCTGATACGTTATCAGCTTCACCAGCTGAGAAGACATTCGAGGATAATGTCGAAGGAGGTGTAACAATATTTTGCCCAACCGACGATGCAATGAAATCGTTTTCGCCTAAATTCAAAAATTTAACAGCTGATGGAAAACAATCGGTTCTCGAATATCATGGAGTTCCTGTTTATCAATCGATGTCGAGTTTGAGAACGAGTAATGGTTTGATGAACACTTTAGCTACTGATGGAGCTAATAACTACGATTTCGTTGTTCAAAATGACGGACAAGATGTGACATTGAAGACTAAAGTAGTGACTGCGAAAATCACCGGGACTGTATTTGAGAAAGAACCAGTTGCGATTTTCTCGATTGATGAGGTTTTAGAGCCTACGGAATTGTTTAAATTAGCTCCAACTCCGGCACCAGCACCAGCACCGACACCTGAGGCTGATGCCGAATCTCCTAAACCAGCCGGGAAGAAACACAAGTCACCACCGGCGCCGGCTTCTCCGGCGGATTCTCCGGTTAGTAGTCGGAAAGGCAAAGTTGCTGCTTCGACGGCGGATAAGAACGGTGGATTTAGATTCAATGGCGGAGCAATGGTGGCTCCTGTTTTCTTCATTTGGTTGGCCCATTTATTACTGTAATTTTATCTTCTCTACTTTGTTTTTTGTTTTTTTTAGAATTGGTGTTATGTTTTAGATCTGAAATAAGTTTGGCCAAGATAAAATGGCTCTGAATTGTAACTTCTGTAATTGTAGTAGGATTGTTTTTACAGGGTTTTTTTTTTTTGAGTGCTTTGTTGTTTCTTTGATTATCTGCGTCAGAGTGAGATTTGATTTTATATTACAGAAACTTTCTTGCTTGTGAATCATAACTTACCTTAGAAATTTTTATAATTTTCTTAACTGCTATTCGGATCTTATAATTTTCTTTCAGTAGTTAAATTCATTCGCAAAAAGTAGAAAGGTAGAACGTATCAAAATCTTACTATGTTCAAATAGTTTATATTGTGACGCAAAATCATATTTTTTTTATATATATATAAATAAATTAAAGTTTGCAAGTTGGTTATAGATCTGTACAGTGACAGAGCCACCTTATAGTTAGAGCCTAGGGGTTCATATATATGAACTTTCTTTAGTGACAAATTATATTAATAATTTTTAGATAGATATAGTAGATGTGTCAAACCCCCTTCAACTACTTTATATATCTATTTTTTTAAATTTTGAACCCCTTATTAAAAATCCTGACTCCACATTGATAGAACTAAAAGATTTAGCTAGTGTTGAATCATGTGTTTGGGGAATGCTTTTATTAGTCCATTAAATAATGGAGTGGGAGGAGGAAAAAGATTACCTCGTGGGAGATCCAGGTGGGGTAGGTAACCATTTAATATTGGATTACAATAGAGGTGGTATGGTTAACGACTATCATAAATATTAAATGGTATGTATATATCTTTAGTTATATTTTACGTATATATATTTTTGTCATCAATTTTTTGAGTTGGGTATATTCTTGAGCCAAATAGATCGACATATGACATTATTTATACTTGATTTTAATGTATTTTACTCAAAATTAAAATAACTCATCCAACTATCCATTTCCGAAAACTCAATTAAGATCAGAAATAAAAATTGTTCGCAAAAATTGCCAAAACTTACCTTCAAATTCGTCAATCTGCCAGTGAGATTCAACATTCTCCACCCTCTAATTTTTTTTACACAAAATTAAAATATTTTTTAGTTAAATTGAATTAAATCAATTCAATATTTTATAATTAAGATTTAAATATTCTAAAACTATACTAAAAAGCTTTATAAATTATATATTTTCTCATAACAATTTGATAAAAAATATTGATCAATATTCATATAATTTAATTTTCGAGAATCCAAATTTATAGCAATTACTTTGAGACGATCAGATTAACAACTTTAATGATAGCTGGTAAGATGTGATAGTATTGTCATTTACTCCCTCACTCTATGACTTTAAGGCCTCATTTGTTTCTATTAAGCTAAAAACATATGAATTTAAATAAACATTTGAATATTAAGATATGCATTAATATCTAGATATCTAGATATGAATACATATCAGAATATGAAGATGTGGTCTCCAGATCTGATCACTGAATGATTTAGACTGATTGTTTTTATTATCTGAATGTGCATATGAAATTAAATAAGTCTGAATAGTATTAAGACACACTTACAAATATAATTTGTTCAGATTTTCAAATTCATGAAGAGGTTTGTTTAAAAAAGAAACAAATAATAAGCTGAATCTGAATGATTAAGATTTAGACTTTAAAATCAAACGAACTTAATGAGCTGGATCTAAATGATTAAGATTCAAATCTCCATTAAGTGCAAACAAATGGAGCCTAAGCCTCTAACACCGAATGTAATGATCCGAAACTGTCGTTAGTTAAGAGAAGAAAAATCCGGAAAAAATCTGGGCCTTTGTCTGTAACAACCCTAAAAATGAAATAGGATGAACTAGAGCTTCACATGTGTTTTAGGAGTTGGCAACTTGTTAAAACTATGAGAAATGACTTTTAAAGTTAGTTTGATGAGTTTTGAGGTTGAACGTCAAGGGACGACCATGACGTTCGGAAACTAGTCTTTTGAACTAATGTATTTTAGTGGTGTAATGTTGCCCTAGCCTTGTTTGAAAGGGGTTTAAGGAGTCAACACGTCAAGGCACGTGTTAGACTCCATGCTATGAGACCTACTCTAGGTTGGTTGAGGGTGCTAGACAAGGAGCCAAGCCAAAAAGGGCAAGCCTTAGCCAAAAAGCCAAGGCTGTCCCAAGTTGGCTGCTCATTGCCCCAAAGACCACGGGCACCACCACGACCAGTGGTGCCCTAGACAGTCCGTATACTTGGGCGTGAAGATCACTTGGTCTCAAGGGAGGCAAGGCATCTTTGCCTAGGTGCTGCCTCATCTTCACGAGTCCACGACTAGTGAGGTGCACCACGGATCGTGGGAGCCTCTGTGAAGATGCCTTGGGTCCTTGAGGGCTTGACATGGTGGAGAGGTTCACTGCTGGTCAAGGGACCACGGGCACCACCACGAGCTGTGGTGCCCTTCATGACCCGTCCAAGTGGGCGTGGTCCCTGACGGGGCAGCACAAGTGAAAGGTTTTTAAGTAATTTCATTTTAAGTTTTTAACATGTGGGGTTGATTTTAAATAGTTTATATCATTAATATATATAGTTTTAAGTCTTAAAACCTTTCTTTAACTCATTTTTCTAAAATACCCAAATCAAAAACCTCTAAAGTTCTTCTCTCTCAATATTTCTCTTTCAACTCAAGGAAGAAAAAGAAGTGGGAGCTAGGGTTTGGATTCAAATCTTTCTTCATCAAATTTCTTTGGGAATTCATCAACTAAGGTATGGTGGCTCTTTATTTAGGGATAGTTTTCGCCCTAGAGCCAAATCTCAAAATGGTTTTCAAGGTTTTCAAAAGTTATGAAAAACCCCAATTCTTCCTCAAACTCATGGGTTCTTGCATTAAATGGTTTCAAACAATCTATTATAATTATATTATGGTTTAATTGATGTTTTTAGGTGAAAAACTCCATGGACCCATGATCTCACTAAATCTCTAAGTTTGGCTTATGTAGTGGGTTTTATGATAATGCTTGGGTATTGATGGACTTGTACTTAGATTGAATTGTATTATTGATTCCTATTGTTATCTATATCTATTGTTGGTGGATTGTTGGTGTATGGATGAGTTGAGAATTATGGCCTTGTAGGCAAGTCATGGGTAAATTCTCTTGTGATGTTAGAATTGTTGAGAATTAGATAATGGTGATTATGGCTTTGGAGAATGGTAAGTTGACCTACTTTCATGCTATATTGAAATTGTTCTTGTTTGGATTGATCCACTTATGGTGGAGGTGTGTACTTATTGAATGTGAATTGATTATGGCCTTGAAGGCATTATATAGTGAATTGAAGTATTGTCTTAAGGTGTGTCTGCATGTGTGTGCAATATGAGGGTTATGTAAGTGGTGTTCAAGCATAACATGATGGTATATTATATAATGTGTATATATTGTGATTGAAAATATATTGTCTCTTAATGTTTGTATGTGATGATGATGGACTATGAAAGGTCTCTATATGGTAGCGTTGTCTCTTGAATTGGTAGACCTAGATTGGTAACCTCTCTTTAAATGAATGAATGAATGTCTAGGATCGGTAGACCTAAAAGTTGGTGCCCTTCTATAAATGACTAATGAGGTACTCTAGGCTATGACTTGAATTGGTTAGACCTAAGCATGGTACCCCTTCATGATGAGTCTAGGACCCTATGTGAATGTAAAGCCTTGAAGGGGTAAACCTAAGGGTGATGACCTCCTTCTTGTGTGAAATGATAGACTTAGAGTTGGTGGACCGGAACGGTAGAAAATCCTCTCTAAGAAAGTCAATGAGCTACCCTTTATGAACCTTGATCGGTAGATCCTTGTGGTGCCCTTCTTGGTAGAGTGTTATGGGTTGGTAGACCCAATGATGGCGCCCTCCCTAGTACTCACATGTGAATGAAATTACTCTATTGGAAATAAGGCTAAGCACCGAGTGAATATGGTTAAGATGGTGGTTCTCTCCGAGTATGAGGTTAGAGTACAATGAACGTCTTTGGATATCCCCTAAACCATGTGCCTACATGGGTTGTTTACTAGTTCTACCCTTGGCAAGTAGAACACCTTCCACGGTGTAGGGTCTTATGACACTGGATTCCATGCCTAGCTAGTGTGGTCTATGTCGGTTAATGCCCATTCCCATCATGTGGGATGTGCACTCTAGTTACTTGATAGGTTCTATAACGTGTAGGTAGTAGTATGAGATGCTATCTACACATAGCACGAGTAGGCCTTGAAAGTACTAAAGTGAGTTCCCTAAGTCTTTAATGACTATTATGTGAAGTCCCCTATATGCATGAATGTCTCCTTAAATGTCTCTAATAACGAATGTTGACTTATTGGTTTATGTTGAAAGGGATAGGTCCTTATCTTTGGTAGTCTTGAGAAACACTTAGGTGCGTGTGAAGAGGTTGTATGGGCGGCCCCTTTATATCTTACTTAGGTGGGTCTTAGGATAACCTTAGATGGAGGGTCTTAGATGATGAAATGGTTTACTTGATAAATATGGTTATGTCTTGTAGTTTGGTATTAGTTGAGCATGTATATTATGTGAGTATTATCTTGTATGTGGATGGTGACTTGTAATATGTCTCTCATACTTGTATTATGAAGTTTTATCAAAAATAGCATGAAAAGCATATACCTTAAATAAATGACCCTTTTTGCATGTTTTTGCATAATCATTATACTTAGTACTTAATTGTGCTAACTCCATCATTTTCCTATGTTTTACTACAAGTGTAGGTATTGGCAAGTGAGGTGCTTTCCATAGTGAAACTTGGGATTAGAGTTTCTCTCAAGACTTTGGTATGTCCTTATATGTCGAGGATGAGGATTCTATATTCTAGTTTCTTTTATTAAGACATTTGTAATAGATTTGTAGTTTCTGTCAAATGTAAAGGGGCGTGCCCTTAGTATGTTTCTTGGAGTTTTGGGTCTAAGTTGGCCATGTGAGACTAGTATTCCGCTTGTGTATAAAGACTTATTTAAAATGTTGTTGACTTTCCAGTTTATGAGTTTGTTTTAAAAAGGTTTTATTTCCGCACTATCTTTATTGCTTATGTGATGAATGAATGCTAAGGGCTTGTATAAGACCTCTTCAAGGTCAAATACGCCGTGGCGCGACTTGGAGGTGCTCTCGGGTCGTGACATTGTCCCGCCATAGCGGGCCAGATGCCGCTAGGTCGGTGGCGCCAGGGCGAGGTAAGCTGGCGTCAGAGCGGGATAGGTGAGGCAGAACGTAAATTACGAGAAATCCTATTTCTCCATCTTTCTAAAATACCTAAATAAGTTGTAAAACATCCTAGAAACCTCAGAAAAACTATTCTAAGGTTGGGAAGAAGGGAGAGAGAGATTTTTAGCGTGAAGATGTCGATGGATTGCGAATTTTCGATCAAGATCACCGTCACAAGTTCTGAAAACAAGAATCAAAGACCAAAACTCCGTGTAACTACTTGGCGCCCAGGTAAGATAGATTTTGTGAATTGAGTAGTTTAAATCTGTGCTTACTGCGTAATATATGTGAATCGATGGTAAGATTTATGCGTAGGTCTTCGTGCATCGAATGATTATTGATTTAAACCCTAGAAAGAAGCCTTAGACGATGAATTGGGGATGAGTATGGTCGAATTAGGGTTGCATGATGTGTGTGATGAGTAAATCCATTATAGGTGATGGTTGTGATTCTATGATTGTGTGATATATGTTTGTTCTTGCTTCATTATGATACATGTATGTATATGAATGTTGCATTATTGATCACACTTGTTGTAATGAGGTAGATGAATGAGGGATGCCATGAATCATGACTTAATTGAATGAGGGATATACTTGTGATTGTGATTGTGGTGTGATGAATGGATCGGTTGCCACATTTCGGCATAACTAACTTGGATCGGTTGCCACGTTCCGGCATAATTATGGGATGGGTTGTCACGTTTCGGCATAAACCTTGGATCGGATACTGCGTTTCGGTATGCTAACTGTTTGAGTTTGGATTTCATGAGAGGACCAATGATTTGCATAATTGTGTAGCTGGAGAACTATAAAGATGTTTGTTGTTCGTAAATGTTGATAATATATATAAGTTTGATATATGCATGGGATTATATTGTTGTTGACTTATGTATGTTGCACTTAGTGGGTATAGGTTATGACGGCTTATATTTGATTGTTCTTTGTGTTAAGCGAACTTGTTGGGTATAGTGGAAGGGTAAAGTGTTCTAGGGGCGAGTAATGGATAGCAAGTGTTGTTCGTGTGTCGTAATGGCGAGAAGTAGAGGTAGTGTAGGTGAGGAATTGTGCTTAGGTGGATTTCACCTTGGGGAAAGAGATTTGGGTTTAGTGGTAAAGAAGTTTGATGTAATGTACTATGTCACCATGGTTGACTAATGTGACGGGAAGTAAGGGTGCGACGTGAGCGGTTAGTTGAGTTAGAGAGTGGTGATTAATTGGGGGTTTGTTAATGTGTTAGAAGGTTAGGCCATGATTAAAGTAACCGGTAGGTAAGTTGGTTGAGAAGTGGTTAGTAGCCAGAATACTAGTGTAAATTGGAGGTATTTTAAGAGAGGGTAATGGTGGTGAAGCGAGTGGTTTATTGTATATTTCTTTTAGTTGATTTCATATGTTATGTGGGTGGGCATCGGGTTGACCGATGATGCCTACCAGTACGTGTATTTGTACTGATACTACTCTTGTTATGCCTTTTGGCATAGTCTGGAAGCAGGATTGGTGACATTTCATTAGGTGAAGACGAAGAAATTCTCCAACAACTTCTATTTTTCTTCCGCATGGTGGGAGCTGTGTCTTTTATTTATCTTGTCCAGTTGTACTCTTAGTAGCTCTTGTACCTGTTTAGACTAGATCTATGAGAGTTGTTAAAATTATTTTACAAGTTTTAACTGAAAAGTGTGTCTAAGGATATTAATTATAAAATCATACTACTATACTTATTCATGTTTTCTTTAAATTTTCCGCATGTTTAACTATTGGGATATGAGGGTTTTTCTACTTAGGTGTTAGAGTGGGTGCCCGCGTGGCCCAGTGGGTTGGGTTGTGACACCTAATTTTGTTTTTCTTTCTTTCATATTTTTTCTCACACTCCTCTCTTCATTACGTTAATGACTCAAGTGAAACCAATAATTTCTTGATCACGATCAACTAAGGCTAATGGATTGTATTGGAATGAAAGTACACTAGTCCCCCACTCAATTTTAATTTGCACTTTTTCAAATACTTCTGGACTTTATCTCACTCTAGATTGGTCATTTTAACTTCTTTTTTCCAATCCTCCAAATTTTTCATTTGAAATATCCTACAGTAAATATATATTAAGCTGAAGATAATTTGTTAGCAAGCCAAACAAACAACATGCTTAGCTTACTTTTTATCTTTGCCTTGTTTAAAGAGGCAAACGATGCCGTCCACCTTTTTTCATAAAAGCATTTGCATTATTACTCTCCAATAAGATTTGAGTCACTATGAAGCATTCATGTCAACCGCTTTAATTGAAACAGAGAAATTAATCAAACTGATCATATTATGGTTTGTTTGTCTTTTCGTTCAGTACTAGAGTCTAGAGGTACTACTTGCCTTTCAAATTTAAACGAAAGTTGGCGGCCAGATAAAACATGACACAAACAAATTGAAAATTAAAAAAAATTACATTCTTTATTGTATTTTGTATACGAAAAATACATACATAAAATCTTTTTGATACAACTTTATTTTGGAGTATAGGCCATTGAAATAAAAAATTAAATAATTAGTATTTATAACAAATTAGGTAAATAGAAGTAATTAATTAATCCTGGTGAAGAGCATCCTTAAGAAAATAGAGGGAACTAATATGATCATCAATGACTGATGATGTTATTGTCATTGGAGTAAATCCTTGGTAATCTCCTTCTGATTTTGCTAAACATAAATCTCTAATGTACTTTGAAAGACCATCTTTTTGAATTAAAGGTTGATTAGCATACTCTTCAAATGCCATCCACTGCAAACAAAAAAAAAGTGAATAACTCAAAACTCAAAAATTATTCGGTGATGGTAAAATATGAAACTCTCACATATGATAGTTCAGATACAAAAATTCTTTAAATATATTTTTAATCTGTCACTATAAGTAAATTTTCACATGTAATAGCAGATTACCTGAGCGGCCTCAATTTCTAAGTCTTGCTTTTGGATGTGAAATGATAATGGACGCATCATGCAAAGGAAGAATAAGTCTGACTTGTTAAAAAATGACTTGGGTATTTGCCTGCATAAAAATGAAATTTCCATGAAAATATAATTAATTAACATGACTCAAAAAATTCATATATTGACCACATGATTCTATAGTATTGAAATTAATGTCAAGAATTCCCTGTATCACAATATTCAAATGCCAATTATAATTGTTCTAATTTTGATTTCTTCCAACTCATTGTCTTTTTTGGGTCATTGTCAATGTCTCCTATTTAGCCAGCACAAAGTTTCCCAAATGTTAGATGTATTTAAAAGTTAGTATTTCCTTTGGACAATTTTACTTGTTATATTTTTGGTTCTCACACACACACACACATATATATATATATCTTTGATTATTATATTTTTATTTATTATTTTTAATAATTTAAAATATTAATCTCTATTTAATAAATTTAATTTGATCTCTTTAATAAATAAAAAAGAGTTAATTTAAACAACCTCAATATTGGAGTATATGTATGTGTTTTTCACTTAAATATTGGATATTGTAGGATAATTAGTCAAATGTTCATTAAATTTCAAGAATATTTATTACTATGGATAAAATATAAAGAATATTGAATATCGTAATTTTTTTTTAAAATGACAATTATTTTGAATCATCTATTTTTAGTATGGCCGACAAGTAAAATGGCCGGATGGGAAGTAAAATCTTTTTGTGTACACAATGAAAATTGAAAGGTCGACCTGACTTATTGAATCTTATTTTTGACTTGTTAGTAATTAAATTTCAATATTTGATCATGACTCAATAATATTCTTTTTGACTTTTTCTTAAAATATGAAAAGTTAAATCATTTTAGTCTTAGCCATGACAAATATTATTTCTCCTTAATTTTCAAAATAGCCTTGTGGCAAAAGTTTCCTACCTGAATGCAAGCACTTCCACAAATTCCGTGTCAATCTGGAATTTAATATAAGAGAAAAAAAATAATCACATATAAGTAACATAAAAAATATAATGGAATATTTATAGTGCATAGATTTACATAATTAAAATTCATTAATTATATAAATGTGTTTATACTTACTCCAGTTTCTTCTTTTAGCTCCCTTATTGCACCTTCAAATATACTCTCACCCTGAAAATGTATCAAGATCGAAAAGCTCTCAACATACGATACGTGACAAATAGAAAAATGTAATCGAAAATTAGCTTATGTTAGATAAAAAGAAAAATGTAATCAAAGAAGAAAGTTATTTTTTCACGCCTCGAAGTCATCTTATCGAGATACTGCCATATATTATTTAGGAAAATTAATTAAATAAAAGATAATTGTCTTTAGAATACAAGAAAGCCACTTTGATACATGCAATTTTCCTTAGCTATTTTACGAAGGAAGGCCTAATTTATAGAGTTAGAAAGTGATATCGCTATTTTTAATATATAATCATTTTAATTCATGAACAAACATGATTATTTAAGTTCGAAGTTTTAAATAAAATCTGAAAATACTAAGATTTTTAATTAATATATTAGGCCTTCAAATTCATTTCACCTTTCGTTATGAGACAATCCCACTCCTTATATATTACTCTGCATATCAATTTATTTGATCTATTTTCCTTCTAAGTCCATTTATTTTTTAAAATGACTCTCTTCTTTTTTTGCAATTCTTTTATTTTAGTTTTTTGCGTGACATGTTTAATACCACAAGATTAAATAACATTCTGATACATTTGATATACCTTTAATTTAAAATTACAAAATTTAAAAAAATCTTTTTTATTTTCTTAAACACTATATCAAGTAAAAATAGATCAAACAGATTGAAGCGGATATAAGAGTAAAAATTATCTAATAGATTCAATTAAAATACGAATATACCTCCTCAAGAGTACCGGTAGGGATCTTCCATATACCACTTCCCTTTAATCTGCCAATATTCTCTTGCACAACAAGCAACTGAAAACAACAATTATATACTTTTCTCATGTAAATAGTCGTCTAATTATGCATGCAAATAGAAAGTAATTGCCATGTATTTCTGTGTTTCATTTTATATGATTTCTTTTTTTTTTATTATAATATTTTAGGAAAAGGGTTCGAAATATATTTAAATTTTGATCAAAATTGTTGTAACAATCCCAAACTTTGGACAAGACCTATTACCCTATGCACTATTTAATAGTGTATTTTAAAGATATATAAGAGTCCACGTGGACATTATAAATATTGCATTAATGACATCATAAATATAACATTAATATTATAAATAGTAACTTGTCCAGCTGGACACTTATATATCTTTAAAATATACTGCATTAAATAGTGTGGGGGTAATAGGTCCTATCCAAAATTTGGGATTGTTATAACAATTTTGGTCAAAGTCCAGATATATTTTAGACCTATTATCGAAATTACTGTAACAATGTCTTTAAAAAGTTTGATTGGACATGAAATTCAAAAAGATTTTTTTAAAAGAATTATGGTTTATAACAAATTAGAGACATTTATGATGACTAGAAATTGTCTCATTAAAAGTAAAATAAGATATTATGACAAGTATACATTTTTAGAATAATTTAATTAAAAAAAAGTATGACACGTAAATTAGCACGAACCTCTCTTTTGTGATTGAGGACAATAGCACCAATGCTGACTTTGTGTGAGGCATTTGCAGGTATAGTACTCTCACTATCAGCAATCCAATGCACAAGCATCAAGTAATCAGGTTCTGCATGATGGTACCGAAACCCTTCCTGTTCACATTTCACAATTAATTTTAATTTTTGTTCAAAAATGTATTGTTGCACCCGTGTTGAATCACCAACAGGGGCGGAATCAGGAATTTCATAAAGGGTGTCTAGAAATATACAATAAAAACTCTTTTCAAAAGTAGAATTAATGAGATTCAAACACGCGAGCACTACCTCATTCCAAGCATCAGAAACCATTGGGCTACAATAACTTGTTGTGTTAAGAGTGTTCAAATTATGTGATTTAATCATTTTACTTATATATACGATATTTTTTTTCGAATAAGACTGTCCAATTGGACACCTTACCACCATGTAGTTACACCACTGATCACCAATAAAAACACATCCATATAATAAATAATGGATTTAGCCGCAGTTATTCAACAACAATAATATAATTGTATTTAGCAGCAATAATAAATATGAGCATTTATAATAACCATCACTCTATATAAATGCAGCTAAAAACTTTAGCGGCTCTAAATGCAATGACATCAACTCAATTGCCGCTACATGTAAATTTTTTTGTTGTGATTATTTTGGAGGATCCATTAACCCGGCCCGTTAAACAAACACCATAATAACATAAGTACATATACTGAAGAAATTAATTAATTACCTTAACTGCAATCTCAACCAAATTTGCAAGTTCAATAGGGATTTTAATCCATACACCCTTCTTTCCCTGCAAAATAAAATAAATATAGTAATTATTAAGTATTACTACTAATAACTAAGACAAATTAATCAACAAATAATTTCTACATAACTAATACCTGCATCTTCCACTTTGTTATCGAATGTTTAAGCATGTCATGAAAGACATTAGGTTCCATAGGACTCTCAACTTGCACAATTACACCTCCATGTTCATCGTTAATCGCCGGAAGAAGCTCATGAATCTTATTAACACCATTGATTTGGACCAACATTTTCTCCGTAAAGATGGATATCAATTATATGATCAATTAGGTTAATGAATGAATTAGTAGAACGTGAGAAATGAAAGAAGGTAATTAAGCTATGAATTAAAAGAATGTGTGATAACTGATAAATGAAAGAAGGTAGGTATTTATTGAATAATTATATGATCAATTAGGTTAATGAATGAATTAGTAGAATGTGAGAAATGAAAGAAGGTAATTAAGCTATGAATTAAAAGAATGTGTGATAACTGACAAATGAAAGAAGGTAGGTATTTATATATAATAATAAAGTGATGCATGGGGGCAAGTAGTTTTAAACAGGGTCCTTGGAGAAAGTAGTACGTATAATTGGTGTGGTAGCGTGTAATAGGGTCCATTTTGACCATAACTTAACTTTGTTGATTTCTTCTTCTAGGTTATACGTGATGATGGGGGCCACCTTACATGAAACCACTGGGCTACAATACTTTGTTTTGTTAAGGGTGTCCAAAATATGTTATTTAATCATTTTGTGTATCATTTTACTTGTATATATGATTTTTTTTTTCCTACGAAGGGTGTCCAATTGGACACGTTGACAACCATGTAGCTACGCCACTGCTTGAGGTGAGTGCATGAATACCTCAACCACTAAGTCAACCTCTAATTTTACATTTAGGGGGTTTAAAATCAATATATAGACATAAAAATTCTTTAAAATACCTTATATACAATGTGATTTTTTGCCGAATAGGTTCGAGTGAACCCAGAGGCAGACTTATGATTTGAAGACTTCGGGTGCACCAATATTATTTTAGCTCAAATATAAGCTCTAAGATAAACTTAAAAAATAAAAATAATAAAATAGCATTGTAGCTAGATTCAAACCCATGTCTCATGCGTGGTTCTTCTAGTTTGTACCAACAAAGACAATGACAAATGTATATTTCTCATGGGTGCACTGTTAATTATATTCTAATTTATGTCAGTTTCTCAAGATAGATATACACCTATACACATGATTTTTTCCAAAGTCAATGAATACACGTGAACTCCCACCCTATAGGGTGGGTCCGCCTCTGGGTGAACCCCTCGACTACCTCTAGGTTCGCCCCTGATTGGCCTACAAATTTTTTTTGTACAACTATATGGTATTACGAACCTACTAATTAATTACCAATGCATCCTTATCCAATGGGAAATCACATTATCTAAATAGGTGAATAAATATTAACAAATTTAGAATGTGCCCAAAAAGCTTAACAAATTTAGAATATACATAGATTTTAAAGATCTAACCATAGCATGCATGTTCAAAAGGACTAGGTTTTGGTATCGATCGAATAATTGATTCTTAGGCCATCAACACTCAATCTTCAATGCACAATTCAATTACTCACTTTATTGTTTTAATATTCATTTATCTGTGATTTATTTAATTCAATATCATTACATTGCAAGATCAATTTAACTCTCATAATTAATCTTAAATTATTTTCATAAATTTATTATGGATGAACAATAAGTTTTTTTTTTTAAAAAAAACTACCTTACATCGATATGTATGTTTTCAACCTTGCCTAAATACGAACCAAACCATATATTGTTACTTTTTCAAATTAAAACCCAAATCAAACTCTAAAAAATATGTCGACTTTTAAAGTTGTTTAAATTAAACTTTCCATTTTTCTTGAAACCCAAGAAAATTTAAATTAGACCCCATTTTCATTTGTTTAAAATTTAAAACTCATTTCCAGCCAAAAATAATACTGTAATAAGGGAAAAAGGACAAATATACTCCGAACTATCGTAAATGGTATGCAGATACCTCCGTCATACTTTTGGGACATTGTGCCCCTGCTGTCCAAAAATTAGAGCATATATACCCTTTATACTAACGGACATACATGTGTCATAATCTTATCCATCGACCCAACATTTATTAAATATCGAATCAACGGATAAGATTGCGCCACGTGTCCCTGTTTAGTTTTCTGTTAGAGTGACGGGCATATATGCTCTAGTTTTTGGATGGCAGGGGCACCCATGTCCCAAAAAAGTGACGGAGGGTATCTGTATACTATTTACGATAGTTTGGGAGTATATTTGTCCTTTTTTCCTAGTAATAATTAATATGACATGCAGATTTGTGTGTGTTTGGCAGCTTATACTGAACACCCTAAACGACTTGAATATTTGAGCGTGGTTTTAATTTCTATTTTCTAGTCAAGGGTCATTATTCGTTGGTCGAAAAATATTATGATTACTAAGTCCAAATTAATAACAGATCCATAGACCAATAGTATAGAATATATATATATATCAACTAGTAAAATTTGTCAAAGTAATTACTAATTACATTTTCAAAGAAAAAGAAGAAAATTGACTCTAAACTCCAAATTTTGCTTTGACTCTACGTGGGAGAAGACGTTTTTCTTAAGTTTAAACTATAATAGTCTCTAATCTAATATAATATACTAGTAATATAATTGCATGAACATTATTTAATATAATATTATTCGTGTTATTATGATTTATGTTCACACGGTTACAGTAAATACATATACGTTTACTCATTCATCATATCAATTTGTATGTTTTAAAAGTCTAAAATAGTCTCAATGAATCAGATCTGTGAGAGAGACTTATTCTTATTTAAATTTTTTTAAAGACACTTTCTGAAAAAGAAAAAATAAATTGTGCTCCATATTCTTTTTCTTCAAAAAATATTCAAGCCCCTCTCATTCTCAAACTTTATTAGTTATCCAAATTATTTCCTTTAAATTTTTAATTTTTTGTTTTTGTTGCCTTTTTTCTTTCTTTCAAGAATTGATCAAATTTATTGTAAAAGTTTTATTGGATTAAAATACAAAACAATTTCATAAATGTGTTGTTAAAATTGGGCGATGATGTCTTTATAAATGTATTCAGATGTATAAAAATAAACAGTCTTAATCATTGAATGTTCGGATCTACAGACAAGATCTTAATCATTCAGATTTAGATGTCTTAATCTTAATGAAATAAATGAGGTCTAACTGGTGCACACTCCTTAAAAAAATTACTCATTTCTAGAAAGTAAAAGATATTTTTATTAATTTATTCTTAATAAATATATTTATATATTACTCCATTCGTCCATCTTTATTTGTCAATGTTTGATCTTGACACTCTTTAAGAAATAATAAATAAAGGGATAATTTACTATAACACCCTGTTGATTAGAAGTCATCCAACTACTGAAAAATGAACAACAAATAGTTGATAACAAGAGTAAAATAGACACAAAATGGTAAATTATTCATTGATTTTATAAACTAGATAAGTATTACTGGGCATCCCAAATAGTATAAGTGGACTAGTAAAGATGAACGTATGAATATATTATATTAAAGAGAAACTTACTGATATTTCACTAGTTTACTAATTATTTAGATATAGTCTAGTTTGTAATATTACAAAATCTTACCAGATTTTGATGCATCTAGATACATGTATCTTGAGAGATATGAAGTCAAAATTAGGAGAAATTTGTTCTAGATACATTGCATTCAAGAGAACTCGCATGGATCTGGGATACATATATAATTACAAATCCCGCTCGCCTCCCTCCCATCTCGATCACCACTCTCCTATATATCTGATATTCCAGATACATACAAATCAAAACCAAGATCATGCATGAAATATCACCATATGTGGCCAAAACACTGAATTGCCAAGGAATGGTGTTACACTCTCCTTTCCAATTACTCATGTTGTATAGTATTATTTTAGATATAATTTTCAAACAATGTGTTCTTACTTGTCAATAATTATTTCCAAGTATATTACTATCTTTTAAAAATGTCTTAATTATTATTGCATGTACTTTTACTTTGATTTTTCGTTTTGAATGATATAATTTTGAAATTAGTTGAGCCTTCATATTAATTAGTCACTGAAAAGAGATACAAAAATGAAATATTTTAAAAATCTGAAATCAATTGATAGAATACAAAGTAGAGATATTTTTATATTCTACATATTGGAAGAGGTATGATCATGTTTAATTACCTCAATATTATGATTTTTGATAGAAAAAAAATAAACATAAGCAAACAGTTGAATGCACTTTTCTTGATAATATAGTTATTATAAAAGGTTAAAAAGTTTATCTTTTTTCACCCTTCGGGTGACCCAGTGGCTAATTTGGGCTGGAGATTTTTATGTTGGTGGTCTCAAGTTCAAAATCCCTTGCCAACAAAAGCAAGTGGTTTGCCTTCTGGATCGAGTTCGTTGTACCGGACTTGCCTAATGTGGATTACCTCTTCTGTGTGATTTACGAGTTATTGATTGGAGCGAAAAAAGGTTAAAAACTTACAACAACAACAACAACAACAACCCAGTAAAATCCCACTAGGTGGGGTCTGGGGAGGGTAAATAGTACGCAGACCTTGCCACTACCTCGTGGAGGTAGAGAGGCTGTTTCCAGGAGACCCTCAGCTCAAGAACATCAAATCTAAGTGACAACAAATAAGGTTAAAAACTTACGATAACAACAAATAACATACTCAATATGATTCCTTAAATGACATCTGAGAAAATGATTTATACACGATCTTACCCCTATTTTGAAAATTTTACACACTTCTAAATAATTTAAATATCAAACTTATATAAAATTAAATAAAAACACAAATAAAGTAGTTTGTGATTTTCTAATACACAGTGACATTAAATTTCAATACGTTCTCGGACTAATCTTATTTGTGAAATTTTGCACTTCTGTTGTTGATGTTAGAAAAAATTATGAAATTTCATATAAATTTATGGTGATTTTCAATGGATTAATTGTGTTGATTGCTTATGCTGTAATGATTTCTGACGTATACAAATTTAAATATAAAGTTGTTTTGGTAATTGTATAGAGATTATTCAGTTTTTTCATCTATTGCATGATATTATATTTAAATTTTGGTGAGTCAATTCCCTAAATGGTCACCCCAGTTTAGGGAATTGCCTTAAAATATCATTTATGTTTCATTTAGGACCAAAATATCACTCAACTATCCCTATTTTCCTCCAAATATACTTGACACTTCAAAAACCTCACTTTCTCCTAGTTGGCATGCCATGTCATTGAAGCTTTTTTTTTTTAAGAATAGACTTATTTAATTCATCAAACTCATTTAACTAAAATAATTATTTTATTATTTTCTAAAAAGTATATATTAGTCTATTAAGAAGAAATTTTCATGCTTAAGAATTTTTTATCATAATTAATTTTTTGTTTTTTATCCTATGAGGAATAGTTTTTTAAAACTTACTATAATGTCATCAATTTTAAATACTTATAAACACATATATTCAAAAAATATTGATATATAAATTACTCATGAATGTCAACTTACATCAATTGATCATATATTATATAATGGATCAATAATATTAAAGGTCAATTAACTAATAAAAATAATTAATTGGGTACTTTGAAATCCATATTTACAATATCTTTTTTTGAAAAGAAAATAGAAAGTGAATAATATTTATATTAGAAAATAAAATTTTGATCTTTATTTATCAGTATATTAATCTCATATAATATGTATATTATTGAATTAAAACATGCAATTCAATTAATTATTACTTGTATTACATGAATTTGGGATGAGATGAGAATATATATTGGTGTTTAATTGTATGATAAGTTAAAATATAATATAATATAGCACGAATAAGAATAAAAAATTAAATTAAAAATAAATAAATAATAATTTTCTCTTTCTTACCAACTTTTTGTCAACCTTACAAATTTATTTGAATACTTTTATAAAAAAATTGCTTAAAATTTTCAAATAATTTACTTATGGATTTTAAAAATTACCAAGTAATAATTGCACACAAAGTTTTTTTTCATTGAATTTTATTTGGTAAAATAATATAAAGGAATTAATTTTTTTAATTTTTTTTATAATCTTCATAAACGCTCATGTAATTTATATATTTGCCTTGTAGAGACATAAGTTTGATGAATTAAATAGGTCTATTATTTTTTAAAATGATGGTTTAATAACAAGACATATCAACTAGAATAGAAGGAGATTTTTGAGATATTTAGTATTTATTTTTTTGGATAAAAAACAGCCATAATATTATTTACTTTCTATTTTTTTTCAAGAAAAAAATATTGTAAGCATGAATTTCAAAATTCACAATTAATTTTATTNTATATATATATATATATATATATATATATATTTTTTTTTTTTTTTATTTATTTATTTATTTTTTTTAAATAAAATAATATAATTATTATTTTAGTTATATTGTTTAATGAATCAAATTAATCTATTATTAAAAAAGGACTTTAATGACATGTCATGTCAACTAGAAGAGAGTGTGGCTTTTAAAGTGTCAAGTATATTTGAAGGAAAATAGGAATAGTTGAGTGATATTTTAGTCCTAAATGAAACATAAATGATATTTCAAGGCAATTCCCTAAACTTGGGTGACCATTTAGGGAATTGACTCAATTTTGGTATGTATACTATAAGTTTAAGGTGAACAATATTAGATTAGATAGAGAAAAGTGCAAATGAAGTGTGCACCTTATAATTAGTGAAGAAAGGCACATATACGATACATTTCATTTAATGTTTACCTCATAAATGAAAAATAGAAGTATTAAAAAAAAATATGTATCTATAATACTACAATTATTTATCTTCATAGATTCAAATGAAATTCAATCATCTTGACATCGACAAATAAGTCACTCGTGCAACGATCTACATTGATTATTTGTAGAAACTTGTTCTTTATTCATTCATTATATTTACTTACTCAAAACTTATTTTAATAAGATGGTATATATTATTTACAAAATGGCATAACTTAATGTACACGTGATGTGAGACTAGTTTATATTACTTTAAAAGGATGAACCCCTAAACTTAAAAGTTAAATTATTAAAATACCTATAACGATCCATCCATAGTACATTTGTTAGAGTATTCATAGTGTAATTGAGCTAATAGGAACTCAAAGATGGCACGCTGTTTGTAATTGAAGAGACACCCATAAAGACAAGGGAGGCTCAGAACTCACCTTGGAGTCATTTGAGATGTTTCACACCTCAGATTCTCGTGGACGAGAGCAAACAGCGTGCCGCCTCTGCATCTCATCTTTCAGAAACTGGGCACTACAATGCAGCCATATAAAATGATATTTCATCTTGTTGCGGTATGCTTATAACTTGTATCAGTGGTTGCTGTACCGTATAATGATGGCCTGAAGACTGAATTGTTGCATACAAGGCTTTGAATGACCGACCTGAAATTATTGAAGGAAAAAGTCATAGCTTAGGCATGTTGAAGACATAATTTAAGTAAATAAAAGTGTGTTTTCTCTAATAGCTTAATTACTACTTTTAGAGGTCCTGGGTTCAAGTTTCTCTCTAACAAGTAACACCTTGAGTTTTATGAGTTGGTCATACAATTCAACAATGCATTTATTTGACGCAAACAATGCTTTACAGAAGAAGTAAGTCAATCAGGAGTTCATGAATATTAAACTGATGACCCACTCTACCTGTGACAAGAGACGGTCTGGACTCTCATGCTGAAAGGAAAGGCATAAAAGCAAGTTATCTGTCAAAAAGAGCCCCCTGTACTAAAAATGCTTTTTGACGACATACTAGAAATTTGTGAAAACTGGAACATGCTCCTCATTCTCGATTTATTGAGACCTAACCAGGCGAGCTGCAAAGGCTCCATCAAGTTCATGCTTCACAGGATTAGACATATAGAAACCTCGGTTAGTAACAAAATTCTCAGGTACATATTTGTTTACAGGATCAATGTAAAATTCCTGCAAGGAAATGATGGTAATAGTCAGACCAATGTGCAGGTATAGAAACTAGACTAGAAGATAATTTATCTCCAAACCAGAGAGAATACAGGGGACGATTCATCTGGACAGGAGAATATCAGGATAAGACTCCAAAATTATGAAAGAAAATATATAAGGAAGCAAGATGCTAGAGTACGGTTGACGCTAGCAGTTTCTTAGATATTTCAGACACGTCAGCTTCTTCACTTTCACTTTTTTCCTCAATATTTCGTCTGTTTTCCATTGGGTAAAAGTTATTTAACAAATATAGACATGTTTTCTACATAAAGCATATAGTCCCATTCACCACAGCCTCAACAGGAAGCAAGTCCTCACTTCTTAATGCCTGACACGATTATTTAGCATAATATATATGCTGCAGCTGATTTTTATGAAAGAAGCAACTTTAAAACTGAAAGACGGAGCAATTAGCATGCTTCAATCAAGTTTCTTACTGGATGCCTTAAGATAAAGGCTTCAATTCTTTCCTCATTCTCTTCAGGGTCAATGGAACATGTGCTGTATATTAGCACTCCACCTGGCTTCACCAACCTGCAGATGCAGAAAAAACACATAAGGAGAAAGGAAACAAAGAACAGAACCTCATATGTTCATGTGTAAATATAGTAGCTCAAACATAATGCATATAACCTAGAGGCATTTCAGACTGAAGTACATGTAATTACAGTAAAAAATTTAACCAGCCTTGACTTAATAAAGCGGGCAAATTGAGTTATAACTAATACCAACCCAGAGTATTCATCTCATTTTCCAACTCTCTTTTCCTCAGTAGGAGAAATCTTTGTAAAGATATGCGCCTTGTTTTTATCCACTTCAGAACTTGCATTATCCTCACCAGTCACCAACATTACTAGGAAAAAGCTACTCAATATATTTCTAAAAGATGAAATTCACTAGCAACAATAATTCAGGTCAAGGTTACACTTAAATTATGAATTAAGAAGAACTATTGGTTTTACCTGGAAGCTGAATCGAGAAGCTCATCCTGTAAATGTTTAAGTTGCTCCATGTCTTCCAGTCTCCTATTCCAACGCAAATCTGCTCGCTTTCTCAAAACAAAGAGGAAATTCACATTTCAAATGTCCCAGCTATACTACCACTTCTGGCTTAAAGAAGGATGAACCATAGAAGCAACTAGCAAGAATAGTGAATGTGACAAAAGAAGAAAGAGGAATAAAGGACCAAAACTTTTAGACCATGCAAGCTTATATCAAACTATAAAATTGTATACATCTTTGAATGGAAATACCTTTGAAAGAACACCAAGCCCTGAACAAGGTGCATCCAGTAAAACTTTATCCCATTCTACGACTTTATCCGTCTGTTAAAGTTAAACCAGGGATTAGCAGATGGACAATAAAATACCATGTGTTTTTGTTAGAACTTACAAGTTCTTACAGAAAAAGTTCGAAGATCAGAATGGATAGTACTGATAACATCAATAACTTGGTGCAACTTGGCTGTCTCTCTGAGTATCCGCAATCGACCTTCATTTATGTCAACAGCAAATAATTTACCTGACAAACAAGTAAAGCACTAGAGTATAGTGTTAAAGAGTCAACAAACATAACTCTAATACATAAGAAAAGGTTAATGACCAGAATTGCAGGCCAAAACTATGCAACAATAGTCACTGAAAATGCTAACAATATGCCATGCTTTAACAACGAATTGGACCAGTTATCAATAGTAAAAACAGAGTCTATCCAGTTGTAAACAAAAAATACGACCAGCCCTCTTGATTCTGAAACTCTCAAAAGAAAAAAATAGATATACCAGGCATTGGACCTGTTACCTTTTGATTGAGTAACTTTTAGACAACAATATATAAATGCAGTTACTGATGGAACCGACTTGTTTGGGACTGAGGTTAGTTGTTGTTGTAGTGATGGACAAGGGAATATGTTGCTTGTATACCAAACACCATGATTGTCTACTTTTCCAGGATAGGCTTTTCTACCTATGTTTTATTTCATTATTGAATACACAAATTTAAATTCTGCATGTGCTATGCTCCTGTGAGAACAGATCTTTCCTTTAATTAGCTCCCAAAATATGTTCAAGGACATTCCCATGTAATTTCTGCTCTAAAAGCTTTCAGACGTCAGCTCTGATGAGCAAAGTTTGTATGAAGGTTACCTTGGCCATTCAAACGGGATGCCATGAACAAGGTTTTCCCTCCTGGAGCAGCACAACAATCAATAATGTTCTCACCAGGTTGTGGATCAACAATAGAGACTACTAATCCTGCAGTAATTAGGGTTGTTATGACAATGAACTCAAATCATTTTTCACTATCTATGATATTTTTACAGGTTTCAAACTCAAGTATCAACAAATGCATTATCTCAATGAGGCCATCACATTTGTAAAATGATATACAAGTCAACGACCAACAAAATGCCAATCCATTTTTCAGTAACTGGACACTAGTTGCCACTGTATAGAACTTGTAGAAGGAAGTGGAGACACCCTCAAATTAAGCAAATAATAATAGAAATTACTAACAAATGGAGGGCAAAGAGGGAATTTTCTTTTTCTTCGCGATAATATGTAATACGGCAATTGATGTTTGAACTTTGAACATCCCTGTGAGGAATAGCTCAAATTTCTAGATTATGATCCTTGGAATATAGACATGTGAATGCGCCAAGTAACCAAAACAAATAGCTGAATCTCCTTCCTTGATCATGTTGATTGGGAGAGCATATGAAAACAACTGTGTTTACAAAGCTTTGTTAAACTGGAATTAACCCAGCCACGTCCACACCCCTGCCCGCCGAAAGAATAGTTGTATGCAAAGACAGGGTCAAGGGATAACTGAAAATGCAAGGAATCTCTTGCAACATACTCAACTACACATTTTGAGCTCTATAAGGAGATTACCGGCACTTTCATCCTGGACTGCACAGAAGCCTTCTTTTAGTAATCCAGCCTGTATAACATTCTGAAAGAAACTTTAAAAAGTCAACTGAGCAGCAAAACACATCAGTTGCGTATATGCAGCTAAATTTAAAACCAGGTCAAACTTTTAAAAGACATAAATATACATGAGAATACTTGCGATCAACATTATTTGATATCATCTACAACTCTACATTAAGTAAGTGATTTCGTCTCTCCATTTTTTCCAGCTACTTTGTTCATAACAAGAATCAGTACCATAGCAGAAACAGTTGAGACTAGCTTTTCTATTTATTTGATCTGGTAAACCCCACCTGACAAACCCCTCCACCCAAGAGTCAATGGTGGTCCTTTTCCCAACTTGCTCCTTTGGTGAATCAAACCCCCAATCTCTTTGTTAGAGCCTTAGAGGTGAAGGATCCTTTGCACTAGGTTATCCCTCACATGACAACAGTTGACACTACCTTTAAATCAAGTCTCTATGGTAATTTTGAGAACTAAAAAGTAACGAACACACATTCTGTCTCTTTCTTGATAAGTAACTAAATGCCGATCACTAATGAAGTGACATACCAACATAGAAAAATCTATATCAATGTCATAAATATGTACATAACTACATATAGTAAACACAGTTTGAAGATCTTATCAAGCTTTTGATCATACCTGCATTCCAGTTTTTAGACGTACAAAATCATCCAAGTATAGAGAAGGCTCATGTGGGACCTGAAGTTGAAGAAAGGAAACACAATGAATCATAGTAATACACGAAACAAATGCAGAATATTGCAGCATAATTCAGAAAATTTAATATGTTGGTCTCAATTAGTGTTTAGGACACTCATCCTATTTTGTCAAAAAGCAGAAGAAGACTCCATTATTATGGACTTCTATTTAACTCCTTAAATCTTGACTAGTGATGGATGATATCAATTTGCCTCTCTTTGGTCAACTAGACATTCAGAACTTAGAGTTTGAATAAGGTACAAGAGAGAGAGAGTCTAGAAGTGATCCTAAGATTTTATTATCAGCAAGGAACGAACGGCATCTAAATCTTACCTTCAACATTTTAAGCCTTGAGACGAGATCAGCCCCTGTCAAACCTTTCCCAGTATTTGCCCTAGTTTTGTTAACATGATTTGAACACAGAACAGTCACACGATCATCCAGAAAAAGGGTAAAAGAGGAAATAAAAGTTTCATCATATACCTTAGACTAAAACTGGGATAGCTGTTATTCCATGCCATAAGCTTAATAGCTGTGTCTTGTCCAAAATACTTTGTCCATCTTCTTACCATCCACTAGTAAACATAGGAAAACAATAAATAGATGAAAAATTAAGAGATGTGAAAAGATAGTCATACGAATTTTAGTACTGTTTGTTTATGCTTAGCATATTATAATCTGTGACATGTTAAAGCAAAGTGAAAAGATACCTGATATGATTACCATATAATTGGAGTATCATGAAAATTCCCAAAGTATGCAACAAAATGAGGGTCATTTTGACAAGTTCTTACAAAGAAAAGCTAGAACTTAAGCTATATCCACAGCCCACAGGATTTAACCCAAGCATTATTTTATCTCCAATCAGAGTGATAAATCATAAGAGAATCTCACGGTACGGATAAAGAAATATATAGCAATGAAAAAATAAAATTTCCAAAATATAACTCTAGAAAATCTATTTGACACAACCATGGGTGTACGGGACATGCTGCTATAATATCAGACCTGGATTCTCTAAGACAAAAGATTTAAAGAAGAAACAGTTCAACCATACAACTGGATGAGAGTAAAGAGTGGCAAGACCACGTGCTTGCTGACGATCATCACCATCCACTTCCACTGCCGGAAGGGAATCACTCTCCTGCAGACATGAAAAGAATCAGGGAACCAGTAGATTCCTTATTGTCAGAGCCTATATGCTGAAGGAAACATAGAAGACATACCTTAAGGACTGCTAGTTTCCTGAGAATCCCATTAACCAAGTTACCGGCACCTGGTCTAAGAGCAACTTTTGCGAGCCTTACACTCTGCAGTTAGATTTAAACATCCAAAAAGGGTACACTTACATTACTTTGCATAAAAGAAATGTTCACCTCATTTATCAAATTAAACAAAAAAGAGATAATGTTTATTTTCAAAGAGATACGAGGTGCACAAATGATGTTATGAATTTATCCTTTTTCATTCTAGGATGTTCAAATGGATGCTACTGAAATTTAAATTTTACTCATGAGTCATTTCCTAATGCAGCACCAAATATCCAATTTAAATAGAAAAAAGCAGGTGTAAGCTGCTGGCTGTATAGTAATTTGTCTCTAGCGTAAGAGATAAGGAAAGACTGCCAAAATATCAAGCATCTTTTTTTTTCATGGTGAACCCCCATCCCCCACCACCCCCAGCACAGGGGTCAATAGTGGTTTTTTTCCAATTTTCTCCTCTTGTAACTCGAACTTCTAACTTACTGATTGAAAGTGGAGTGCTCTTGTATCTAGACCAACCTCACCTGTCATCAAGCATCTTATCTTTCCTTTTCCCTCACTTCATTCAAAAATATGGCAAGCAAAGGCTCTATTGAAAGCTCAAAGGCATTACCTTGTTATACCATCAGCTTCATTTCTAGGTTCAACAGAATATAAAATCACATCCATTTTTCTTGACAGACTTCAAATCAGCTTTCATCAAATAACTTAGTAAAAAGAGAACAACCATTATAGACCAAAGTAATAAGATAAACATACCTCATCTACAACAGCATAAGGTGGCATGTCTAACTTGGTGATCTCATAGAAACCAATTCGAAGAATCTAACAACATTTTTAAAGCAAAAAATCAGTTGAGAGGGATTATAAATGACCAAGCAAAATTCAAAAGTTAAAAAGACAGAACGTAGAAGGCAAGAAAAGAGGAAACTTTCAGGTCCGACACATCCAATTTCCCAAGTGGTCCTATCAATTTCAAGCTCTGCAGTGCATGTCAAGGTCCATAGAGATGAAGTGTTTAACTCAAAGATCGTTGAAAAGTCAGCACCAATTAATAGGATAGACCGCCAAATAGCATTAGCATTTCAGCCTCTGAGATGTGATTTTTTTAGCATTGAGCATATACCTCATGGTGGATTTTCCTTGGATAATTTTTTTTAAAAAAAAACTTATCCTTGTCTATTTCAAAATAGAAAATAAATGCACTGGTAATGTATACTCTATTTGGAGTTATAACCATGATGACTATGACCTACCAATGCACACTAAACAAAACATTCTTTCACAATGACATTCTAACTCTCGCAATTACATTATGCTTGACACAACCTCATCAGCCAACATGCATACCAACCACTGTTAAGACTAAGAAGACATATAGTAAATCGAAGATTGCATTCTGTCACCATCACTCATTTACATTAATTTTGGTTCTAGATGGTTGACACAACTCAAAAATGACTTAGAAGGCATATTTGCCAATGCGATATTGATTCACAAAGAAACTCCGCCATGCTACTCTTTTTCTTTTTTCCTTTTAATAACACATCAATGCTATTTTAAAGGAGTCTCTAACAATAAAACCATCAAATTCATGAGTTCTCCTTTGTTTTTGACTTAATATCAACTTCAAATAGATACAATTTAAGAGGTTCTCCAATACTCAAACCATGGCAACAAAAAATATATTCCACCAGATGCTCTAAAAGTAAAGAATCCAAAAAGAGTGGCAAATATACCTGTACTAGAAGAGGTTCCATGCTTCTGAATGTCCGCTCATCGTGGCATAATGAAAGAATCAAGTGATCAAGATATCTTCTCCAGCGAATGGTACCTCCAACAACCTCCGTGACCTACAATACAAACATTTCGAGAAATCCATAAGGACGAGTGCTTTGATATTGCCAGAAGTGAATTCAAAGGATGGTAGTGAAGAGAAGGCAAAGAAAGAAACCAGTCTTAAATCTCTGTCGTCTAAGTCACGAGTACGAAACCCAAGAGTTCTTTCAACATATCCCATTTCATTATCCCCTGAACCCTTCCCTTGCTCGTTCAGAAGATCAGCAAATGCACCACCAAACTCTATACGCATCAATCTAACCGCAGACACTGTAAAATACAAACACGAGACATATTGATACAGATGGGAACAAATAAACAAACAACTGCACCATTCACTAATAAAAACAAAACAAAACAAAAAAAGCCGTCACTTAAATGCAAAACAAAATAAACTTTACAATTCCATTAGCTTATTAAAAGGTTGAAACTAGAGTAGATTACCAGCTCTATGAGGAGAAACTTCCAAATTCAACTTGTGGGTTTTCCTTAGGGGACTGCCAGAATCTTGACATGAAGCAGAAACATGAAGTTAGTCTTGAGGATTAAATACTGACTGTAAAATCAGGCAATAAGCCTAATTTGGATAACCTGTCAAAGTGTAAATTGGGCAAATGGTAGTCTCTGTAAACATTTTTGCCAGTGATGGTTTACCTGCAGGGCGAACAGAAGTTGCAGAATTTTGGCTGATTTTCTTTGGAAATTTCACTTGTTTACTGGAATATGATTCAGAAGAAGAAGTTGCAGAGAGCTTGGGAAAATGGAGTATCCGACCTGAAAGCAACGAGGGCATAATTGTATGTGTATGGTGGTCGGAGAAGAAGGAACACGCCGGAAAATTCCATATTTCCATTATTGTATCAGAAATTGTCTGAATACTTCACTCAACTATTTGTAAAACTTCCAATATCTCTTCTTGATAAGCTTAAAGTCTTAACAACCTCTCTGCCAATTTATGTTATGACTATAAATTTAAAAAATGTACTATTTTCTTTCATAAATTTTGTAAATTAGGATGCAAAAAGTAATTAATATATGGACTATAATTAAGAGTTTGTTTGGGATTGCTACTAAAATCTGCTTATTTTTAGAAACACTTTTTTTAAATAGTTTTTCAGAAAAGTATTTTTGAAAAAAGTAATAATTTGTGTTTGGTTAATTCATTTGAAAAGTGTTTTTGATTAAAAAAAAAATTATGTTTGGTTAATCTTTTTAAAAAAGATGTTTTTAAGTGTCAAATTACAAAAAAAGACAAGTATCAATGTACTTTTAATATGAAGATTATTTTATATATAGAAATCATTTTAAATATCTATTATAAAAATTTAATCAAAGTTTTATTTTTATTGAATTAAAATGTACATATTCAATTTTTCAATCAATAAAAATAAATGTTTGATCAATTTTTTTGTAATAAATAAAAAAGATTAATATTGATATAATATTGATATGATGATTTAAATATAATTAAAAATATCAAATATAAAGTAATGATAATAAACGTAAAATAATAAAAAGAATATTATATAAAAAATAAAATTCTTAAATGAATCTTTTACCAAAGTTATGAGATATGCTAATTAATTAATAAGGGATATATAGGGAAATATGTAAATATAGAAAGGATATTTTGGTCTTGTAAAAAATAATTTTCTGCTTCTGCTTATACTTTTTTTTTTAAGAAGCAAATTTTTTTAGCTAAGTGTTTTTAGCCTTCCAACAACAATGACAAACAAGCTCTAAGGGTTATTGGTACAATATATAAGTAAAATAATTATGATATAAATTTTATTTAATGTTTGATTGTAATTTAAATTGTGTATTATTTTATACCATTAACGATATGGAATAACTAATTTAGATATAAATTGTACATAGATAAAGTAGCAAGAGAATAAAATTATGTTTATCTTTTTTTTTCTGAGAAATCATGAAAGGTCGAGAATTCAAGCACATAATGGTAAACTAATTACTTTTAAGTTTAATAAATAAATTTTTATATGATATTTTCCATATTCAATTTTAATTTAATGAATCAAACAACCAACAAAAAATAACTTTTGTATTACTGATTTATATATAGCGAATTTTTATATTATAATTTTAAGATAACTTATCTCATAATCAAACACTCCTAAGTATTGTTATGATAGTAGTAATTGAATTATAATGAGATAAACAAGTAATAAGACTATCATATAGAAATGGTGTAAAAGGTCGATGCTTATTATGTTAGTTAATACCATTATTATAAGTACATATGCAAATCTTCACATTCAGGAAGTTGCAACAACACCAAACATCTAATATTTTTGGCTATATAAATTAATTGCACCTAATTATTAAAAAAAAATTAGACTTTTTGAGTTGTTCCAACAGCGGGTGTTACGACTCAAAGTACCCTAGGCGTAACATGACATATAGAACCCCGAGAGGTCCTACACAAGTCACTTAGCATACATCATACAAGATAATAGAATTTAAAGAATTCAAAAAGACAGTCTTATATCATAAAGAGTTTGACAAAAAAAGTGAAAGTCTAACATAAGTCTCAAAGCCATCTAATACATGATACAAAAAGTGATTGGGACGTAACCCATACATCACATACAAGTCTGAAACGAAAATGACATAAAGCAATAAAGAGTCTCGATCCTCGAAACATGACGACTCACCAATCTCCAAAAGCTATAAAGAATCAACTAGCCACGAGTGTGCGGAATTGGAGCGTCGGACCCTACATTAGTGAAACAATGTAGGCACAAGTATGCATTAGTACATGGAATATACCAAGCTTGATAGCAATGCATAAGAGTTATGAGATCATACTAAAAAGGACTTTACATGACATGCAATAACCAAGCTAAATCATAAAATAACATGTTAGGAAGCATAAGTCATAATCATGGTCAATGCAAACTAAACATCTTTAAAACACATGTGAGATACTTTTATTAAGTAATCTTAGCTCATTATTGTGGGAAGTTTGTCATTAACCGACATAGACCATGTGTCATTATCCGACATAGACCATGTGAGCTATAACATGAAATCTGATGTCTATCCCACACCGAAAAGAGATGTCTTTACTTGCAAAGGTAAGATCCATAAACTTGAGCTAAAGTGGATCCACTAGCTAATGTTTACTTAAGACAAACCTATGATGACATATAGTTATGGGACATGGGCAATCGCCGCTAGTCCACTCGGTGTTAAGCATAAATATCAAGGAGTAGTCATTAATCATATTGAAATGACCCAAAAGGTTCTTAAAAATGTGCTTCGGAAGTTACCGGAAACTTGTTTAGCTATATCAAAAAAAATCCGTTTCGTTTTTCGAAAATCCGACTTCATATTCTTGTTTAGGGGGTCAAATTGAGTAGGAAATGGGTCTAACCCAAATTTTGGAGCAACCGTATCAAAATCCGAAATTTCCAAGTGAAGCCTTTTCGAGGGTCTACTTTGGAGGGTTATATCTCCTAGAAAACAAATAATTGGGTGGCCCATAACATATCCATGGAAAGCCCTTTGAGTTAGCTACCTAACGCACTTCGTTTCACCTCATTCGGAGTTCGGACGAAGAAGTTATGCCCATTTTCGTAAAATCTGTCCGGCAGGAAATGCAATTTCCAGTGAGCGTTTTTATTGTTCACCCGTCTCATTTTTTTTCTTCTAAGTGTTGGACCATTTTTTTCCAAAGGGCATATGTTATTTCCTATATACCATTAGTTCAATTCTCATCTCTAAAACATTTCCCAAAACACCTCTCCCATACTTAGACACATTTTCTCTCAAGTTCTCTCAAGAACCCTAATCCAAAACCTTCCTCAAGATTGAAGAGACTCTTGCTCCAAGTTCCAAGCTTCCATTGAAGACACTCTCAAGACCTTCATAAGAACTCAAGGTATGTGGTGTTGAACTCATGGGTCCTTCCACCCATAGTGCCTAGACTCTATTCTACTCACTAATTCATGGTTTAAGTTAAGATTCATAAATTAGTCTTGTTCTTTGTAATAATTTCCTGCACATTGAATTTTAAACATGAAAAGTGATTGTTTTGAGCATGTTGTGACTCTAGAACTTGAATCTAAATTTGGAATGGATGTGGAGATTTTCATGTGGTATTGTGGGTGTTAAAAGGTGTTGTTGTAGGTTGTTCACTGGTTTGGCTGCATAATTACTACCCTATTTTCCATGCTCTTTGATTCCATTACATGCCTTCAAGGTGTTTGACAAAATGTCCAACTATGGAGAATTGATGAATCGATGCTTTAAAGCTTGAGTTATGAGATGTATGGCAATCCAGAGATGTGTTGATGACAAACTAAGCTTGTGTATATGTTCATTCCATACGTGAGATTGCATTAGAGCCTAATGGGAATTTCCTATATAAAGTGTTGCATGACCATGCCCGGTCCGGGGGAAAAGAACCGGACAACCATGTGAGAGGTTTATATCTCACCACCTAGGATGCTTGGGGTGTGACCAACATCAACCATGTGAGAGGTTTATATCTCACCACCTAGGATGCTTGGGGTGTGACCAACATCAACCATGTGAGGGGTTTATACCTTGCCACCAGGGTGTCCGGGTGTGAACGGCATCCCCCATCCTAAGTTGGGGTTATAGATTGGTTGGATCATGCATACACATATGATATCTACTATTAGTATAGATTTACTTAAACATGTTTTGACTTCACTTTGATCATGCATCCTCATATTGTTATTCATAATGCCTATGAAACTATTTCTTGTATTTCGATTGTGTCCTTGTCTATTGTTGTGTTGCACCCCGCATACTTAGTACATTCCAAGTACTAACGCATATTTTGCCTACATGATGTCACCATGTAGGGACCGGAGCTACTCTTGATCCTTCTCTCCATTCACGTGGCTAGTACGGTGCTTATCCGAGTTTGTTGGTGAGTCCTCAATGATTCGAGGGCTATGTTATGTTTCCTACTCCTATGTTTTGAGACTTTAGCTTGCAATTGTATTTTGACTATGAGGGGAGCCGGTAGTATGTCATGGCCCCCGTCCTATCTATGTATGTAGAGGTGTGCGTTGGACAAGAATTTTGTAAATGAGCTTGACTCTTGTTCTATGATGTCATTTTGAAATGGTTTGCCCTTAGTCCCTATTTCCCGTTAATTAATGTTGAATGTGCTTCCGCGACCGATGAAGTGTGATGACAAGTTTGAGAGGCTTGTTTGGGGTTCCTTCAGGTTCCTCATTCGCCATGTCACGTCTAGGCCCTAGGCTTGGGTCGTGACACATATTCATCTTATTATCCATGGAAATGCACAATCAAGTAACCAATCCATCCTAGAGTTCATTTAGAATAACTCCTAAATCTTGATTCAAACTTGATTGAGAAAACCTTTCAACCCTATCATGAATCCTTCATGAGAGAATAACATTTCACAATAACAACATTGATGCTTTACTCTCAAAGCAACCTTAATCATTCATATCAATTTCATAGAAAGGACATGCATATCTTAATAACTTCATAATTCATAGTTCATAAACTTAATCATATGCTCATAGTCTAAAATTCATGGGGCATGCATAAGTTCATATGAATTTAACTCCAAAACATGTAATTACTTCAATACATGCATAAATGGATAGAAAACAATCAATCTGATCGAGATTGCATAAAGACCATGAACACTGAATAAAACCTAACCTTGATTAGGTAATCTAGCTTTGTAAAATTGGAGAATTTAAGAACCCAATGGAGAAAATGACTTCATAGGTGAATACTAACTGTCATGATTTGGGCCTATACCATAGACGTAACTGGCACTCATGAACCATTTCTGATTCCCAAGTGAACCCTTGGTCTGGCAACATGACTTACATGACACTAAACAATATGCGAAAACTTAAAATAAGTGAACACTTAGACATTTAAGAAAGTCTTAAAAATACTCTTGTAAAAATACTTAACATGAATCATAAGTTAAACAAAACATCCTAAGAAAATAATAGAAACATCTAATTCAATCTGTCTATAAAGCCTCTAACAATGTAAGATAGATGTCGGGACAAGACTCACGATACCTCCAATACTACTAAGCTAGATGAAAATAGAGTCTCCCGAAAGTAAGGAGGCCTCACCAAATACTATCTGTGAGTGAATATTGATCTCAACAAAACGCATGTTGATGATCCTGAGCACCTGTATCTATATCATAAACCGATGCATGTCGAATGACATCAATACATTGAATGTACGAGTATGTAAGGGGAAAACTAAAAGCAATAGCTAACTGAACTGACAAGGCTGGAAGAAATACTTATCTCAACTCAACTCAATACAAAACAACATAATTGGATCAATACATGAATATGAAGTGAAAACCATTTAAGCTTTACAATAAGATATACAATGAAAGCAACATGAAAATAATATACTTTACTTGTAGGGAGTTTCTCTAATCGACAACCATTACCATGAGCCTAGCAATGATATAACGTTTCGCCTCACGTTGCTAGGGCGATCTTATACTTTGCCGGGGTATAAGATGATATTGTGACTATAGATCCATCTAATTGGCCTTCTTAGAGGTAGTGAAGAGTCGCATGAAGAATCAATGTTATCCTATCCTACGCTGGCTATGTAGTTTTGTGGGACTTCCAAATCATAAAAGACTCTAACCCAATTTGGTGCTCGATACTACTCCCAAAATAATTAATATAACTTTGTGTTCAATTCACCCATTATAAAAAATAGACTTCTTACATTACTTGTAATACTTTTCAAAACATGAGACATGTTTAACTTCCTGAAAACATACACTTATGAACTTATCTTTCAAGTCCAATAATCAACATAGGTATATATATATAGGAATAACATAACATTAGAAACTCTTAAGTCTTTATGAAATAGAACCTTTAAACTTTTTCTCGACACTCAATTTGAAACACAATGATTGGCTTTCAAAGACTCTCAAGACTTATATCTCAATTCGTAGGGTTCATGCGGAATTATGGACATGAACGACTCAACTCGAGGACCTCAATAACCATATAGAAACTCATGAATACAACTCTTCTTAAGACTTGGTTCGAAACTATAATCAATTTCAAAATCAACCTCAATTTGACTCAAAGGACCCTCTAGAACTTTCCTCTTAATCTCTCTTTAATTTGAAGTGTAATTTAAGAGATATGATTCGGATATGTAAGATCTCTCGATGATTAATGAAGACTTAAATAGTTAATATCAAGAAGAGAGCAAAGAAAGGATTGGAGAGAATACACACGGGACGAAGAACGGAGGAGAAATGAGCTTGACGACCCTGGCGCATTGCTGGCGCAGGGCTCTAGGCCTCTTATTACCGAAACTATTTTGTGGCGCACTGTAGGCGCGCTGCCCCAGCCCATCTAGCTCTATGGGGGCGCGTTGCCCCAGCCCGAGCCCTGAAACCCGACGAACTTTCTATCTCAATTTCCAGCCCTATCTCCTCTACAATCGAATGATTTCCTCCAAATTCTCCTAGATTCATAAACCAAATACCATTCCAATGAAAACCCACACAAAATCCATCAAGAACAACACTCATTCGCAAAACCCTCACCTCAAGAACTCAACAAGATTCCATTGTTAAAGAATGAAGCAAAAACCTCAAGAACTTCTCAAGAATTCAATAATTCGACTTCAAGAATGAATCCATGATAAAATTTTACATGATTGGCGTGAGGGCGAACAAATCCAACATTATGAAAGCTTACATACCTTGGAAGAAACTAAGTTCTTAGCGAAAATCCTCAAAACTCGATGAACGCTTGAAACTTTCTTCTTTTTTTCCTCTTCAACTTTGCCCTAATCTTTTAAACTCTTTTGGAATGTTTAGAATTGACTTGGTCTGATTAGACCCCTTAACTTGGGTGGTTAGAATGTGTTAGGCTAGTGGGGTAAGGAAAAGACCAAAATATCCCTCCTTAAAACAGATGAAAATTGCCTAAATTAGAGAGGTTGCACTCAAACAGACATAACTCCTTCACCCGAACTCAAAATTTAGCAAACTCAACGGCGTTGGAAAGAGAACTCGAAAACCTTCCATTTGATACCTCATGGGCTACCTAATTCATTTTGTTCTGAAAGTTATAGTCGTTTGAAGTTGACCCAAGAATAATCTCATAGAGAAACTCAATTGGAACGAAAGTTTCCAACTCAACTTTATGCTAGAGAATTTTAGCGAACTTAACAACTAAGAAAATTTAAAATCACTCGAGACAAATCTTATTCACCGTAAAGAATGACTCGAGCCTTAATTTAGAAATTTTCGGGATATTACACTAACATACCTTGCTTCTTTAAGCCCAAGAAAAATGGTGAATTGGAGACTTGATCTTGAAACCCTAGATTCTTCTTTCTTAGCTTTAGAGAGAGAAATTTGGGGGAAGAACTTGGAGGGAATTTGAGAATTTTGAAAAATGATTTAGAATGGGCAATTTGGGGGTTTAATACCTTTATATACGACTTAGGTTAGAAAGTAAAACGACATAATATTAGGTTAAAATAATTAGGAAAAGACCCAAAAACCCCTTTGAAATAACTGTCGTACTCGACCTACGGTTTGGACCTACAGATTGTACTGGTCAACCGTAGAAAGTTTCAAAAACCTTTTATATAGACCACTTTTGACGGAACCCAATATACGACTCGTAGGTCTTCCTACAGATCGTACATACCTAGAAACCCAACTTTAACCCTTAAAATTTCACTAAGTCTGGGAATCACCTACGAGACCTGCCTATGACTCATACATAGGTTGACGGGCCGTCCTGGTGAACCGTAAAAAGGATACTGAGGGTTTGATCTAAAATTTTATTTTCCCCAATTCTTGTGGTTGCCATCTACGGCTTGTTGAAGCTTTTACAGTCCGTAGATGGTACTTGTAGACACAGACACCAGTCTAAAAATGCTTTGTCCTTCTTTTCCAAATCTGAGGTGTTACATTGGGTGTTCACAGTTTGAATAAAAAACGATCCAAATAAAAAAATCGAACCAAATCAATTAAATTAACTGATTTTTATTTGTATTTGGTTTGATTTGGTTTTAGATTTTTAAAAATCGATAGTATTTTGATTGGTTATGATTTTGTTCGAAAAAAACCAAAGAAATAACCGAAGAGAACCGACAAATTATATACATATATTTTATTATTATACATACATAATATATTATTTTTATAAACAATTTTAAAGATCTTATATATGTTTTCATTAAAATTTATTTATACGAGTATCTATGTCAATTCTTTGTGGATTGGAAATGTCACTAGTCTTTTCATTCTAGACCAAAATAATGAATTTTCAACCTTTATTCATAGTAAATTCAATAATCGAAAGTTATGTAATGTCAGTCATTCTACTATGTTTCGTTTAGAATGGATTGTTGTCACTTTTTTCACGTTTTGAATGAATAATTTTTTTATTTTTGTCTATGGTTAATAATCGAACCAAATCGAACTTAACCGAAATCAATAACAACCGAACCGATTAATATATATTACATTTGGTTTGATTTGATTGTGATAATTTTAAAATCGATTAAAGTGATTTGATTTTAATTACAATTTTAACCAATAATCGATCCAAACCGACCCGTAACACCTACTTCCCAAAAATCTCTATCCCTGTCATTTTCTCTACCCTTCTTCAATGACCAAGTCAGTAAAATTCCTTCACAACACAAAACAGAATGTAACCAAACACACGCGCACACACACAAAAAACAGAATTAACCATCGCTGCTATGCGTCCACAGTTCAGAGCCGGAGCTTTCTCTCAAATGGGGTTCACTAAGCGCCCCCGAAATTATTATCCTGTGAGCACCAACCTAGCAAGTACTCTTCCTCCCTCTCTCTTTCTCTCTTACTTTCCTTTATCAAGGTTTAGGCAAATAACAAGAAATCATCCAGTTTCATCTATGTGTTTTTGAAGGTTTTTTTTTTTTTTTCAATATATGTGAACAGGTGAAGAAGTGGAGAAGAGCATTTACTCTCTTCTTACCCTGGACCGTTGGGGTTCACTCAATCATATGGGGTATAAAATGGCTTCACTAAGGCCAGTTCATGGGAAAATGGCTTTAAAATTCTTGAATTGGTTTATTAAGCAACCTGGTTTGGAGTTCACTCATATTATTCATATGTATGGTATCACGACTCACATACTCGTTAGAGCTAGAATGCATGACTACGTTAAGTCAATTTTGGGGCATTTATCTGAAATGGGTGTTGGGTCAAGTTCTGTTTTTGGTGCTCTAATGGATACGTATTGCCTTTGCAGTTCAAACCCTTCTGTTTTTGATATCTTAATTAGGGTTTATGTGAGAAAAGGTGAACTTAAAGATGCTCTTCAGGTATTTAATTTGATGAGTTCTCAAGCATTTAAACCGTCGGTTTACACTTGTAATATGGTTCTAGCAGCAATGGGGAAGCAGGAAAGTGCTGAGTCCGTATGGTCGTTTTTCAAAGAAATGCTTGCTAAACGTATTTGTCCCAATGTTGGTACGTTTAATATACTTTTACAAGTTCTTTGTGCCAAAGGGAAGGTTGAGAGAGCAAATTGTTTGCTTGCAAAGATGGTAGAGAGTGGTTATAACCCTGATGTGGTTACTTATAATACTTTGCTTAATTGGTATTGCAAGAAGGGAAGGTATAAAGCAGCTTTAGAACTGATTGATTGCATGAATTCCAAGGGTCTTGAAGCTGATGTTTGTACTTACAATATGTTTATAGATGACTTATGCAGGAAGAATAGGAGTGCTAAGGGCTATTTAGTATTGAGGAAGATGAGGAAGAGATTGATTGTTCCAAATCATATTACCTATAATACTCTTATTAACGGGTTTGTGAAAGAGGGGAAGATTGACGCTGCAATGAAGATTTTTCATGAGATGTTGAAGCTCAATCTTTCACCAAATTGCATCACTTTCAATGCTTTGATTGATGGGCAATCTCGAGCAGGCAATCTTAAAGAGGCTCAAGAAATACTGACTGAAATGGAAACAAGAGGTCTACGGCCCAATGAAGTTAGTTATGGGGCTCTCTTGAATGGTTTTTGCAAGCATGGCATGTTGGATTCTGCAAGAGATATCCTCAAGAAGATGAAGCTGAATGGATTATCTCTCAATCAGCATGCATATACAATGTTATTAGAAGGGATATGCAAAACGGGGTCGCTAGGAGAAGTTGTACCGTTACTTGAGGATATGTTTGAGAGTGGTATATGTCTTGATGTTGTTGCATACTCGGTACTTCTAAATGGATTTTGTAAAGCTGGAATGCTAAATACAGCAATGGAAATATTATGTAGGATGTACAAGTTTGGAGTTTTCCCAAATGATGTAGTATACTCTACTTTGATCTACAACTTTTGCAAGCAACAAGATGTCCTAAAAGCAATGAGAATCTATGCAATGATGCACAAAACAGGTCATACTCCTGACACTTTCATATGCAACTCACTGATATCTTCTCTTTGTACAGGTGGAAGAGTAAGAGAGGCAGAGGATTTCATGCGTCACATGTGTACGATTGGTCTTGTTCCCAATTCTGCTGCTTTTACTTCTGTTATTGATTGCTATGGGAATGTAGGTGAAGGGTTAAAAGCATTATCCTGGTTTGACGAAATGATTAACTTGGGTAGACAGCCTAGCTTTTACACCTATGCAAGCTTACTAAAAGGAATATGCAGAGGAGGGAACCTTACAGAGGCGCTTGGATTATTTGATAGGCTCCGTGGAATTTACTGTGCGACAGATGTTGTTGTCTACAACTCATTGCTGGCTGAGATCTGTAAGTTAGGCCACTTCCACATGGCATTAATCCTTATCAATGAGATGGTTCAGATTAATGTGCTCCCTGATAGTCATACCTACACCAGTCTCCTAGCTGGCTTGTGTCGGAAGGATAAGTTGGTCCCTGCAATTCTTATGTTGGAAAGAGCATTGAGTAGAGGAGACCCCTCTTCAAACCGGGTCATGTATACATGTATTATTGATGGGCTTTTCAAGAGTGGCTTGCCTAAGGTTGCCAGTTTCTTCATTGATGAGATGACATGGAAAGGTCTTGCCCCAGATACCGTGGCACTAAATGTGGTGATGGATGGTTACTCAAAACATGGACAGATTGATAAGGTGAGTAGTTTCTTTTATACAATGAGAGGGAGAAGTGAAATTCCTTCCTTGGCTACATATAATATTCTATTACGAGGCTATTCGAGACAGAAGAACATATCTGAGTGCTCTAAGTTATATCAGTCTCTTAGAGAAAAAGGTTTCACTCCAGATAAATTAACATGCCATTATGTGACTCTTGGATTCTGTGAGTCGAGTCTGCTGGATATTGGGGTTAAATTTATGATAAAAATGATCTTGGGGGGAATAGTGGCAGATAAATTCACATTCAACATGATCATCAGTAAATATTGTGAAAGGGGTGAGATGAAGAAAGCCCTTGATCTTCTTTCTTTAATGACTGCCTCAGGTGTTTCTCCTGATGGAGACACTTACAATTCAATATTTAAGGGACTGAAAAGAACATTGGACTTCCAAAATTCACATCGTCTCTTGCATAAAATGATCGAAGAGGGTTTTGTTCCCGTTGACAGACAATACTGCAATTTAATCACTAGTATGTGTAAGGTTGGAGATGTTAAGGGAGCATTCAAACTAAAAGATGAAATGGAATTATTAGGTGTTAGCTCTCGTACTATAGCTGAGGGTGCAATTATAAGAGGGCTTGTGCTTCGTGGGAAGATGGAGGAAGCAATGCTGGTACTTGAATGTATGCTACGGGTGCATCTACTTCCGACTGTTGCCACATTTACAACTGTGATGCATGGACTTTGCAAAAGTTCTAAGTTTTGTGAGGCCTTAAAATTGAAAACTACAATGGAGCTTCATGGTGCAAAGCCAGATGTTATTGCTTACAATGTCCTCATAACAGGCCTTTGTGCCGGTGGTTATATTGATGATGCATATGATCTCTATGAGGAGCTGAAAGAGAGGGGTATGTGTCCCAATATTACAACCTTCATGGTTCTTCTCAATGCATTTTGTTCTGGGAATGATCTTGCAAAGGGTGCAAATCTTTTAAATGATCTGCAAGAGAGAGGACTGGTAGGTGAATATTCAAATAACCAAGCATTATGTGAAAGATTGACAATCGTGAAGGAAAAGCTAAATGCTTTAAGAAAGAAGAAAAAGAAAAGAAGATAAGTATATTGATATAGAAAGATAACACTGGGAACATTTATCTAGCTTGCTGGAAATGATCTCTTCATAGGGGTCTCATGGCTTAAACTGGGCTTCAATGGTTTAGATCAGGTCTATCTGAGACATCTGCAACTGGAACTTTGGACACTTCTACCATTTGAAGTGTATTTCTATGTTCGGTGTCCTTTTAAGATATCTGTCCTACAAGGTGGATATGAAGATATTGCAGCTCACAAAGTGGTCAACTGTGTATCTGACACTGATCTGTCTGAATAGGTATATGACATTTCTTGGTTTGTTTATTCTGTTTGATGCACCAGGTCTATCTAGTAAGCTTCATCTTCAGTCTGGTCAATTAGTTTGTTTCTGGTTGATATTGCTGGGCCTTTATGTTTGGACTCTTTACTTCTGCAGCTTATGTGCTCTACATTGAAGTGCATTTCGTTATCTATCAAGACCACTAGATTGAAGTGTCGCAAATCACACCGAAGCTTGTTTCTTCTATATGTAAGTGTGTATATCCCTTGCATGTCTTTTTTCCTCAATTTCAGTGTTAAGAGCAGGATGTTTGTATTTACCTTATATCAAATAAAATGAAGAGAAGCAGTATGTTGAAAAAATCCTCTAGCTTGGCCAAGTGAGATAAAACTTTAACCTCAACATACAAGGATGAATTATGTGGATAGTGAATGTTAAGAATGAGATAATAGTGAGTGAAAGCTAGTGGTTAGGGCAGAAACAACTTCCCACCGTAGCTTGCATTCTTACAAACTCTCAGGTGAAGTGGATTTACATATGATTGCTTCTGCTAGCGGTTGTAGTACCTGCATGGGATCCTTTATACTTGTATTTCTGCATTTTTTCAACATGAGACTATGGAAAAGACAATATCCTAATGATCTATGTTTTTTATTGATCCCCATGGTGGATAGATTTTTGCAAATATGCCTTTTATCTTGCCTTCCATCCTGGATATGTTATGGATGTTTCTTGCCATGTTTTTGATTCACTTAATATGAGAAATCTACGTAACATCTTGTGTTATGGATAGGAGTATGGGTACGGGCGTTGGGCCATAACTAATAAATGTGTATTCTAACATATATAAGTGTATGCTTGACAATTAAATGAAGTTATTAAATTAAAGCTAGTATAATTAAATTCTTTGTAAGCTCTTAATATTTTATTCAAATATTTCTCTCGTATAGTAGCAAAGTAATCTAGTGCTTTATGTGAATATATATATGACATTAACCCAAAATCAAACTAAATACTCAATCAATTATCAACCTATACTTCTTAGGCAAAGGTATAGTTAAAGCACCCAAGTTAGGTTTGACCAAATCTGGTTCGGATCCCACATCCACACCCAAATTGTGTCGGATCGACAAGGATTTTGAAGGATCTGAGCAACATAGCTCTGGCTCTTTCAATTCACGGATTAAGTACCCCTTTTTTGTCTCGACCTTCATAAGGCTTCCATGCTTCCATCTTTTGATGTTCCCTCAAAAACTTCAACTTTTTTGCCATTTCGAATAACTGTCTGCCCTGCATTTGGTAGCTTCCCCACCACCGTGTCACCTTCTCTCTGAAATCTGCCGGCCCTCAGCTACATGTTTTCAAAACTTTAATGGGTTGGCATTCTTCTTCACCTGCTACAATCCAGCATGATCATGCTCACGCTTGGCAGGTGATCTGAGGCAAGTCTGAGTTGGAGGATTTGGATCATTTCCAGGCTCAATTCCTCTCAAGCAGTTGAGCAACATAGCTCTGGCTCCTCCAATTCATGTATTAAGTACCTCTTTTTTCGTCTTGACCTTCATAAGATTTCCATGCTCCATCTTTTGATGTTCCCTCAGAAACTGCAACTTTTTTGCCATTTGGAATAATTGTCTGCCCCGCACTTATTAGCTTTCCCACCATCATGTCACCTTCTCTCTGAAATCCGCCAACCCTCAGCCACATGATTTCAAAACCTTAATTGGTTGGCATTCTTATTCACCTGCTACAATCTAGCATGATCATGCTCACGCTTGGCAGGTTATCTGAGGCAAGTTGTGGCTGGAAAATTTGGATCATTTCCAAGTTCAACTCCTCCCAAGCAGTTGATACAAGGAATCTGTCTAACCTTAATCTCAATCTTGAGTTCTCTGCATTGGACCATGTAAATCTAGGAATGGAAGATCAATAAGAGAATTGCTATCAACAAGCTCTGAGAACCTTTACTCTTAACATCACCCTTGGAGATATATACGTAGTCTTTGTATGTAGGAGATTAATAGTTTTTATTATTAAATTCTGCAGAATATTTTTGGGATGAAAAGCATTAGTAGGAAGGATAAAGTAAGCCATCTCGATAGTTCAGTTAACTCAAATTTTGTTCCCATTGATGTTTAGTTGTTTACTGGAAGATGTCTCTGAAAGAAAGGGTCCAAACTATGTAAGCTTAATTTCCCTAAGCAATATGTGCATTATTCCTGCTGATAAAGTTGTCAGGAGGCGAATTGTGAAAAATAGGCAAAAGAGTGCCCCTTGAACTCTCTTAGTCACTTCAGCATTACTGACTAGAAGAAACCTACCTGATGCTTTAGCTTCTTAGTTCCTTTTGCAGTGTTCAGAACTAGCATGATCCATATGACAGCGAGATGCAATAGCTTAGCTACAAATGTTGTCCATCTTTGAGTCTAGGAGTATGCTTAATATTCTTGTTATGATTTGGTTTATGCAGTTACTAATCTCTGGCAAAATATGAACAAATCCTGCCTCCACCTAACTTTCTGAAGAAGAGATAAGGTATTGTTTCAATTGTTGATCATAGTCCTATTCAATTGTATCTTTTACCCTTCTTGGTTATTTGTTGGAAACGGAAGTCAGAAATAGCTTTCAGAAATCAAGTGCCTTGCTGCTAGGTGTCGGTGATCAGGTATTGGACAGTTTATTGACCTGATATGTCTACTTGTGACAAGCTTTTTCTTGTCACTTCTTTCTCAACGCCTCCCTTCAAAATAAAAAGGTAGAAATCATATGAAATGATATGTATGTATCATCAGGAAACCATCTATGGACTCAAATTTCCTTAGAAGACTGCATTCTTCAGATATTTTGAAACCAGTTTGTAGCATATTTCCTCTTTTAAGTTGGTCTTTTCTTGGTATCCAAACAACATTTTAAGAATGTGAATTTCCACTGTTTTCAAGGGTTGTCACTCTGCTTTTACCTTGGACTGATCGAAGTCTCGGAGTATTAGATGCTAGAAGTGCTGATCCTAACAGTGATCATTTACGTTCAGCAACTCCAGCTTGTACTCCACTTGCTGGAAGATGAACTCAGTAGCAGATTGACGACTTCTCCAACAGTTTTCTGAGACCTCATCATATCCACGGACTCACAATAAGGCATCTCCCTAATATACGCTGCACCACAACATCTTTAACATATGTGGACCTAATAATGAAGGCAGCCAGCCAGATGATGCTGTGGGTCATCTACCTGCAGCCAGTAGTTGAAGCAACCAGAGGAGTCTGGCAGAGAGATGGAATATGCAGTGCTCATTTCATTAGCTCCGTTTCTTTCTTTAGCAGAAGATCTCCTTCTTGTTCGCATGGCAGACAAAAGATGTAACTACTAACTGAATACATATTTATTGCTAGTGATGATGGTAGATGACAATATTGATTAAAAATGGCTATTGATCGTATTAGTTGCTGGTAAACGATAGTAATAATTGATAGTGAATGATAATGATAATTGGTGATGTATAGTCATGGCTGATGGTGGTAATTGTCGATGGTGATTGATGATTGTAACGGTGGTTGGTAGTGTTGATTGCAAATTGTGACTAATGACGGTGACAACTTACTACTGGGGTGATTGCGATTGTGTGGTAGTTGAAGTGAAAGTGGAAGTCTTGATGGATTATCATTTTTATAAAAAAATTTGAGTAGGCATCTTAATGATAAATTTTATCATAGATCTTAATTATTTACATATATTCAGACCCTAAGGGGTCGTTTGGCCATGTAATTTGGACTTCAAATTTAAAGTTTTAATTTGAGTATGTGCTTGTTTATGACATTTGAACAAATTCTCAACTTCAGTTTCAAAGTTTAATTTGGAATTCCAAATTCACCAAAAAGGTAGAATATCATTTACAAGTATGCAATTTCAATTTTAAAAAATTTAAAACAGAGTCGTAAATTTATATTTTGCAAAAATAAAATAAAAATAGACAAATCATATTAGGTCACTTCTTCTAATCTGTCTAAGCACCTGTAGATAGAGTTATCAGAACCTGTGTTAGTGGGAGAGGTAACATGTATCATGTGGAATTAGTAGAAGTGCGTGCAAACTTGTCCCGAGCATCAGCTATATAATAAAAGAAACAGAACTACTGCTAATCAGTTCCCCAAGACACTTTGAAACAATCTGAAAAACAAGGGTCAAGACATACCAAAAACAGCCAAAAATGAAGGTTACAATGAGAAATTGTCAGTATCAAATAAATATGATTACACAACTTGAGGTATCAAAATTCAACAATGGACTGTGCCACGGACATTGAAAGAACTTGCATGCCAAGCAGATAATCTTAAAACATAGATTAGGAAAATCTCACTAATTCCTGAAAGAATGTATCGAAATAACTTAATCTCCGAAAAGGACATCAGTCATTCTAGTTTCTGTAGCAATATTCTGCCTTCAGATAAAAGGCACAAAAAGTGAATACATCTGAGTTTACAGGGTTTGGGCAGAAGAATGTTATCCTCCCTGTGCCGAAAACTAAACTCTGGACTGCCCCAGCTTTCGTTCAAACAAATGCTTGAGGAGGAATACTTGTAGAAAACTAACACAAATAAGAGCTGAAGACTCAAAAAGAGCTTTGTACATTGCTCTCTTGCTCATTCCTTCATTCACTGCATTAGTAGGAATTACATCAGCATATTAAAAATATAATAAGCATTGGATTATGCACAATTTCATAATTCTAGCAAAAACTAGGGAGACAACTTTCACATAATGAAGTTTAAATTTGAGTTGCAGAAAGTGTCAAACCACATACTCCCTCCACGTCAATTTATTTGTCTTACTTTCCTTTCTAGTCCGTTTCAAAAAGATTACTTCTTTCCCTTTTTGGCAACTTTTAAATTCAAACTTTCCACGTGACATGTTTAAGACTACAAGATTAAAGGGCATTTTGGAACATTCTACATATCTTTAAATTTAAGATCACAAGATTCACAAGTCTTCTTTAGGGCAAAGTCAAAACCAGACAAACAAATTGAAACAGAGGGAGTAAAATACACTATGAAATCATATTCTCTTATTGTTTCTCATTGAGTCAACCCGATGAAAATCTATACACGGGAAGGAATGATATTCTCTTGCTGTGCCTCATTGACACAACCCAACGAAAACCTAATTGTTACAGTGTGACTGTAAAGGGAAGTATTCAAACAACTGAAACCGGGATATATAATGTAAATCCCAAGAAAACAACTGCAAAAGTGTACTGCATCAATAGACTTAACTTACAACACGGATCAATTTACATCAACTTGAAGTTCATACTGTTTGTGCATGCCCATGTTGATGAGAAGAAGTGAACAGTGTGGTTCAGCTGATTAACATTTACCGCAAATTAACTTTAAGTGGGTCACAGGCATGGCTCATGGATTTTCCAGTCCAGCATTTAAATTTGATATACTAAACACTGAAGATATAGACATCCGAAAAGAAGAAACTAGAAAAGGAAAATTATCCTATACGACATGCAAGCTAAAGGGAAACAAATTTTGATTTTCTATCACGTGTATTGATGTAGTTGAAGCCGCATCATGTAAGAAATCATTAGCGAAATAAGTACACATTATATCGATATACCTATTGCTTGACGGTCTGTCTGGGCCTCTAACCAGTGCTGCTCAAACTGAATGTTGTACAAAGCTTCCTCTAACTTTCCGATGTGCTCAAACAAAGGCTTGAAATGCTCTGCAGGTCACAGACTAATCAAGTTAATTCTCTAATATAAAGCCAAGACTTCCAATAAACCAAAGTAGAACGCATACCATCTTTTGCATGCTCATCATGGTATACAAAGTGAGCAGAATGTAGATCGAAGTCAATGGTTTCATGATATGGCGACTTGTTAGTGAAACAGAAACGATAAATTCCTTCATGATGAGATGTAAACTCAGACTTCTCGCTTATTTTGTCACGAAGATCATGAATCTGTTCTCCAGAAGGCCCCTTCACCTAAAATCCCACCATCTCAGCAACATCAATTCAATAATCCTAGTACAGACAACTGACTAAATGATGGATAAAAGCCTAAACTTCTCAAGCAGAAAATGTACAACTTGACTATGGAAGATTTCCTCCTCAAGAAAGCATGAAGAACTCTTTTGCAGAACTAACGACTACACAGAATCTTAAGAAAAAACTGAGTCGAGTACTCTTTGTACCGATATGCATCCACCAATTTAAAGCTCTGACATTCGAAATTTCATGAATATACAGCTGCATACACTCTACTCTGTCTTGAACATATAATCAGATGTGTGTGTATGCACTTCTTCCTTCTGGTGTGTACGAAAGGGATAAAGTTATTCAAAAATACACAAAACACAGTTGATCACCGGATAGAGATGGAGTTATTCAAAAATATACGAAAGTTGATCACCCGATAGCTTCACTTTTTGATAATAATGATGATTAACATATAGTTTTCTACATATTTATATTTTAAATTTTAATTATGTCAATACGTGGTAGCTTTCTGGAATAGAAATAAACATACAACCTTGCTAGTTCCAACTTTTTATTTTACAAAATAACAATGCCGGTGTTCTGAATCCAATTCCATTATCACATACATAATTAACTTAATTAATACAGAGTCTTGATACAACTAACTACCATAAATTGGTGTTTTTACTGGTACTTACCCAGATTTAAATGCATAAGTCGAATTTGGAGCATTTTAAAAACTTGGAGATTCAAATACAAAAATATTAAGGTATAGAAATTGGTACCACAAGATCAACACCGTCATTACTGTGATGCCAATCGCCTTCAGACTTGATAACAACAAATGAATAATGAACTGTTTCCCCCATTTCAACCTTATGAGAAAAACATTCTTCTTTTTCAATTACAAATCTAATCCCAAATGCACCTTTCATGCTCAATCCAATCACCAATATTGATATTGTAATACCGATCCAAACTTGACATAACCCATTTCTCATCTGCCATTAAAATTCAAACTTCAATTTTCCAAATCCAACAAAAAAAAATTAATTAACAAAAAAAAAAAAAAAAAACTTAGGCATACCATTTTCTTGAAAAAACGTGGAATTTTGAAGAGGGAATCGCAAGAGTTTGACCAAATTAACACATCAAAGTAAAAAGGACGTGCGAAGATGGAATAAAGTAGATGTTTTGCCCGACACAACAACCCGTTTTGAAGTTGCAAGTTGGGAACTTGGTTATGGTGTACTACCAAACCTCAACTTAAACAATTATTTCATGTAAAGTAATTTTAGTCTCTTTTTTTTTTTTTTAATTAAGGGAACTACTTTATTTTATTTTCTTCTCTTAATTGAAAAAGGAAAAATTACCTAAATACACGTCTTATTTTACTATAGTGTCTAAAATTCTCTACCATTTAAAACTTTTTAAAAAATTCCCTCTCGGATACATTATTCCCCTCTTTCGCTGATACATCCTTATCCTCCTCTCGGAGATGTCCTATCCCTCTCTGATACATCCCTCTCCTCTCGAATACATCCTTCCCTTATGTATCTGGATGTCTGTTGATGTATCCGGAAGTCCAGTGATGTATCCGAAATTCATAAATTTTAAGGGATTCTTGTAATTTGGAAAAGAGTAGGAAAATAATGTAATTAATTCTTAACATTATGAGATTTATGTAAATTATACATTTAAAAAGGTGAGGTTTTTTTCAATGATATTATTTAGCATTATATTTTTATATGAAATAATTATTTTGTGTAGCTAACTTATACATAATATTTATTAGGGAAAATTACTCAACAAGGCAAACATATCATATGTATTTACGATAAACCACTATAGTATAAAAAATTACAATTCGTAGCTATATGTAGGGTTTTATAGCAAATCTTTCTCGCTCTCGCCCAACAAACATCCACATAAATATTGTATTTTGTATTATGTATCCAATGTATTTGTGTTTCATATCAACAGTCTTTTTGTATTATGTATCAACTGTATACGTATTTTGAATCTATCATATTATGGCAATTTGTATTCTGCCAATTGTATTCTTCTACACAAATTGTGTTCGTTAATACAATTGATACAATCATATGCGATCTATGATACAAATCAATTGTATTCAGACATTTGTATTTGTATCAATTGTATTTGTACTCTGTATCAATTGTATTCGTGATACAACGAATACAACATCTCTCCTCCCTCTCTCGATCTCGCTTGCCTCTCTCCTCCTAAAATGAATACAATCGAATTCATTTTGATACAAATCAATTGTCGTATCAATTGTATTCGTGATACAATCTGATACTACGAATACAACATGTATCTATCCTCTCTCCTCCCTCTCTCGATTTCGCTCGCCTCTCGCATCCATCTCCTAGTCCCGCTTCCCTCTCGCATCCCCCTAACATATAGGTATAATTTGTAATTAAGATAACTATAACTATATATCTCAAATTAAGCACAAACTATAGTCATTTTTGAAAGTTTCCCCAATTATTATTGGTAGGTATATTTTTAGAATGAAACAAGTGATAAGTTGGCGACAATTAATACGATAGAACGAATGAATACAAGAGATACAAACTAGTAACAATTGATACAAGTGACACAAGCTAGTAACAATCGATATAGAGCGAATAGATACAAGTGATACAAGCTATAGTAACAATTAATATAGTAGAGCAAATAAATACAAGTACAGTTAAAACAAATGAATATAAATGATACATGTAACAATTGAATAGTAATCAACTATAAATTGTAATTAGCAAGCATTAGGTACGCAGCTAAATATCCTCCAAATTATAGCATAGCGGGCTGGGTTGGCTGCCTAACCCAATTTAGCTAAGTAGAATGAGAACTGTGATAGCACATGGATGATAAATAATTTCACAAGTAAAAATTGAGTGGGCTAGCGGTTCTTTGGATTAATATTACACGTATAGAATTTTTAAAAAATAAGGTATGATAATTTCCATGTGATATTTTTTTGTCATTTTATATACTCCTTTTCTACTCGATAATTTATTTGCGCTTCATGTGATGTTGCACTTCACGTGATGGTAAACTATATTATTAAGTTTACGGATGATCATTAGATAATATCCGTTTTTCTTTTTCATTTTGAACACCAATGAATCTTTGATGTCATCAATTTATAGATATTTGTCCAATTAATTACAAGCTACATATATGAGGTTTAAAGGGAATGAAAAGGGATATTTAAAGATATAGAATTTGTCTTTAGATACTTGCATCGAATTGTCAAGAACATTTTATCCAACGGTAAATAGTAGAAAATCTCACAAAGGTAGTCGCACTCATTAAATCTTTTGGCTTTGAGGTAATGACATTACAAATCTACTCTCATTTAACATAATGATTTGGGTGACTTTGTAGGTAAAATATCCTTAGTTAAGTGACTTTGATGTTATCAAAGAAAGTTATTTGACTTTTTGAGAAAAGATTCCTTAGTTAAGTACTTTTGAGGTTATAAAAGAAAGTTAATTATGTGAATAAAAGTTGGAATTTAGTCTGCGGGTCGTCAGAGCTTATCAACATATGCCTTAGAAAGGCGAAAATGGTGCATTTCCTTTAAAAACCAAGTTTCCATCAGTAAAAACTACTAATTTCGTTCCCTTGGAGCTAAAATAATAGAAAACGTAGTAATATCCAGTAAGTGTATCAAAAACCTCTTTTCTTTCAAATATCAGAAGCAATTATGTCATCAGTATGCTATGAACATGATTTTACACCAACTCCAACAAGTCATTCTCAAAAGCAGCCATACGACACACACAATCGGGTAAACACCCGTCATCCCATAGTCGTACTAACCTGGAACTCCATCTAGTACAAGTCCACGACCTCAAACCCTAAGCAATTTAATCAATAAAGTGATAACTCAAAACATAACTCAAAGGGCATACAAAACACCAAAGCAACCATTGTACATACAATCTAAGTTCCATACCACCTAAGAGCATTCTAAGGATCTAAAACGATAACCAAGCCAAGAATCAATCTAAACTAAGCCTTATCGACTAAAATACTAAGCTAAATAACCAGAAATGGCTAACAATATCATTAAGGATCAAGCACACCTACGTACTAATTCTAAAACCATCCTAACTATCAAACTACTCAAATGTATATATAATCATGCTAAACAAAGTCTAAAACAGAGAAACCATAACCTACCTCAAAGACGAAATTGCACTCGAACCTCTACTCGAGTGTTTTTCCTTCCGTACAGCCTCATAACACTGCCGCAATTACAAGAATATAAAGTACAATTCAATATGGGACGAACGGTACCCATATCATAGCTAAGAAACTTGTATAAAAAATAAGGTAAAAATTGATTTTCGAGTGTCGTTACGTAATTAAGAAACTAATTCTATTATTATGTTCCCCTCGAGATGAGGATTACATGCCCGAAAGTTGGGTGAAGACTGAATTAAAATCAGACCACAAATGTTTCACATACTATTCTTGAAGAATTCGAAATCAAGAAAAATTAAGGTTTTAAACGGAAAGAGTTACAAAAATAAAGCTAGAATCTACTTTAATTTAGTGATTAAATGAGAGAATTTTTTTACCTTTGAATCACTTCAATCGGTCAGGAGACGGGTAAAAACACTTAGAACCGAGCTCTTTGCAATGGGGTTCTTTTCTTTGACTAATGAAAAAGGAGGAGGAATTAAATCCCCAGCAATGACCACAAAAGCGGTCAAGTGGTCCTTTAAGCAGCCATCGCTAAAGCCATCAGTTGGTCGCTAAAGCGGCCCAATTCCAAGAGGCGCTTGCCGTAAAAATGGTTAGATGGCCGTTTATGCGGTCCCTACTCCCTCAAGACCCCTCGCTAAAACAACTACTTCTAAAGCTGTCACACCAGTAATTGTTGCATCAACAGTTGGAGCATTAATGCTCCAAACTATAAATGGACCCTCTGAATTCATTCGGGGGCCAAACAACGCAAACCACAAGCTTTACCTATTTTAGAACGATACTCTGGACTCTAACGGAGGTCGTCTCATTAGAATGTTGACTCAAGTCAACACTTTGAAGGAAAACAACAACCAAAATAACAAACGCCACAAAATCATCCTGATCACCTCAGGATCCAAACCAAATTTCAGACCAAACACAACATTCCAAAGCTAATTGCTCTAACACAATTCCCATATGAGCGCGTTTACCAAGAATATTGATTGCAGTCAAACTTTGGCTAAAATTTAAAAGTTATTTCTAACGACACAAAACTCCAACTGAAAGCCTCGACACCGTAACTAACCATCCTACTACACCAAAAATGAGCTTTTGAAAGTGATGAAACTAATGGAATCCTCATGCGACATCATATTCTATGGATGTTGACTAAAGTTAACTCTTTCACTTCATAAGCCTCCAAAATAGAAAACCTAGCACAAAACTCTCCCAACCACCTCGAGAAGCATACCACCCAAAATCTATTAGGAAGCTATGGGAAGGGGAAAAACAGTAAAAACAGGTCAAAAATATAGAAATGACTTCGAGGGTCATTACATGAGGATTGCCTAATAGTCTATACCATATAAGAAAACCACTCATCTCATTAATTACTTGAGACATTTTTCATTCTTCAAAAAGGTTTGTGTAAATCTTACTCTCTACAAACCTCACTTGTGGGATACTGATAAATATGTTGTATATTCTTGATATGATTCACCTCTGCAAGTGTGTATTTACTAATTCTAGATCATTATGAATCAATAAGAAAAGATAACCTTCAGTGCCTTGTGGTAAGAGAATCCAAGAAAAGCTAACCCTTACATGGTTGTAGCTCCGCCCCTTGTTGTTGGTTGGTTTCGACTCAGGATCTAAAATGAACCCACTTTACCATTGTACTTAATACTTTTTTTGGTGCGAGCAGGGCCAAAACTTTATCTATACTTGTATTGTCCATAAGACAAATAAAGTATACCGTACAATGTTTTTACGAAGTGGATTCATATAAACCCTCTTAACACCGGGTAGGTTCCCCCCTACTTGTGCACCCGACTCAAATTATAACAGAAGGAATAAGGTTGGGGATAGAAGCCTATAGAATCACATGAATTTCTTACGGAATTACCCACTAGTGGGGAATCCAATTTTCACCTAATGGTGGATGACTAACCAATACCAATGAATCTTCCACGGACCGAACGTCCTTTTTATCACCCCCAATAGCCAAGGTGATAATACTGGGAACAAACATCCCACCAATCTTGCCGATCTATGTCCCAACTTTCGACCCTTCGAGCGATATTCACGCCCACCTTCATACCAATCATAAATCGAACAAGACACAACTCCTCTTCCATCCATGACACTCCAACAAGGAATTCGCCCAAAGGTGTGTGTTCTCAACTCCAAGAAATCCTTTTGGTAAATATGCGATTCTTTTTGAGAAATCCCTATGCATCTTATTAAAATACATATTTACAAAAAAGGATTTATGGAGTTGAGAGCATAAAAATTTGGATGAACTCCTTGATAGAGATCCATACATGGAATAAGAGTTGATTCTTGTCCGACTTGTGGTTGGTGTGAAGGTGGAGTATGAGTTCTGCTCGAAGAGTCAGAACTTGGGATGTAGATCAACGAGATTGGTGGGCTGTTTGTTCGCAGTACTGTCACCCCTGGTTGTTGGGGGTGATAGAAAGGGAGTTCGGCCCATGGGAGAATCATAGGGATTGGGTAGTCATCCCCCCATTGGGTGAAAATTGGATTCTCCATTGGTGGTGAGTAATTCCATGGGAAACTCATGTGGTTGTCATAGACTTCTATCTAAACCTCATTCCTTATGGTATAATTTGAGCCAGGTACACGAGATCTTGAATGTTCATAGTTATTTCTTGGTTGTTGTCCATATGAAAGCTAAATGTCAGTGAATGGATGGAGAGCCTTGTCTCCAACTACGATTGGGGTGTTTGATAAACAAAACATTGAATGGTACTGCTAGATATTAGCAGTTAAGGCATTTGTGGTGGTGGTGATGGGGTGGTGGAGCAAGATGGGATTGAATGTCGATAAACGACGTGATGGTAGATGAGGTAAGATCTGTAAATAGAAATGAAGTTGTGCATTGTATGTGTGAGGTGTTTATTTGCCTTCATGTATGAGTGTCTATTTATAGTTATTCTTCATAATGTCTATCTCTTTCAAATTATATTAATAGGATTGGTCAAGATATTTTATTATTGGTCAACTTTATAATAATGAGCTCATTTATTATCAGTCAACTTAACAATAATGAGACCCTTTAAATTTGTTAATATGTTCCATTAGTCCAATTATATTAATAGGATTGGTTAACTTTATTGTAATGAGCTCATTTATTATCAGTCAACTTAACAATAATGAGATCCCTCAAATTTGTTAATATGTTCCATTAATCCAATTATATTACTCCCCTTTCCTATTTATTTGTCCACTTTTCCTTTTTTTAGTTGTGCCTAATTATTTGTTTATTTTGACAAATTAAGAAAAGGCAATTTTTTCTACCTATTATACCCTCAATTAATTAATTTGAAAAAGGTACAATTTCTTGAAACTCTTATGTTTTTAATTCATCAACTTCATAGTTAATAGGGGTAAAATGATAAACTCATTATGTCAATCATTATTTTTTCTTAAAAGGTGTGTCAATTTAAATGTAAATAAGTAATTAGGGACATAGTGAATAATAAGATTGGTCAAGATATTTTATTATTGGTCAACTTTATAATAATGAGCTCATTTATTATCAGTCAACTTTACAATAATGAGATCCCTCAAATTTGTTAATATGTTCCATTAGTCCAATTATATTAGTCCCCTGTCCTATTTATTTGTCCACTTTTCCTTTGTTTAGTTGTGCCTAATTATTTATTTATTTTGACAAATCAAGAAAAGACAATCTTTTTTACTTAATATACCTTCAATTAATTAATTTGAAAAAGGTACAACTTGAAACTCTTATGTTTTTAATTCATCAACTTCATAGTTAATAGGGGTAAAATGATAAACTCATTATGTCAATCATTGTTTTCTTAATAGGTGTGTCAATTTAAAAGTGACAAAGGAATTAGGGATATAGGGAGTAATAGGATTGGTCAAGATATTTTACTATTGGTCAACTTTATAATAATGAGCTCATTTATTATCAGTCAACTTAACAATAATGAGACCCCTTAAATTTTTCCAAATTATTTAAAATCAAATTTTAACTAATATGCCAAATATAGGAATAGATTAGTCAAAGATTATAATAATCTTGGATCAGAAAAAAGGCTAAGTGCAATGAGTCAACAAAGACTCTTTTGTGTTTAGCTTACAAACATTTCGTGTAACTTCTTATGCCAAATTTAGAAATAGATTAGTCAAAGATTATAGTAATCTTGAATAGAAAAAAGGCCAAGTGCAATGACCTCAGTAGTGACTCTTTTGTGTTTAGTCTACAAACATTTCTTGTAACTTCTTTTATCACACTAAATACATTCTCAAGTTCGAAAAAATTGCAAAAATCCACCTATAACTTCTTTTATGAGGACATCCGCAATGAATTAGGGAAGCATTACGTATAGTCCCGCCATTTTTAAGGAATATTTTTTGCATTTATGGGCCAACTTTTAATTCCGCGTCTTTCTAATTTTTTTTTGTGCGTATTAGCCTATTGATTTGGCACCTTGTGGAACCCAAATTTTTTTTCTAAAAAACTTTATGAGGACCTCCGTAAAGAGTTGGGGGAGCATTGCGTATAATTTCACCATTTTTAGACATACTTTTGCATTTACGGGCCAATTTTTTTGAATTTCGCGACTTTCTTGTTTTCTAGTGTGTAATTAGCCTATGGATTGGCGCCTTGTTGCACTTGAACATTTTTTCTGAAACAACTTTATAAGGACCTCCGTAATGATTTGGAGGAGCATTATGTATTGTCCCACCATATTTTAAAGCAATATTTTTGCATTTGCCGGCCAACTTTTAGAAAATACGCGTCTTTCTTGATTTTTCATGTGTATTAGCCCATAAATATGGCGCCTTGTGACATTTCTGAAAAAAATATATGAGGACCACCCTAATGAGTTGGGGGAGCATTACGTATAGTTCCACCATTTGAAGACATATTTTTGCATTTACAGCCCAACTATTAGAAATTACGCGACTTTCTTGATTTTTCGTGTGTAATTACCCTTTGTATTAGGCGCCTAGTGGCAACCAAAAGTTTTTTCAATTTTTTTTTATGAGGACCTCTGTAATGAGTTGGGGAAGCATTACGTATAGTTCCACCATTTTTATGTCATATTTTTGCATTTATGGGCCAACTTTTTGGAATTACGCGACTTTCTTTGTTTTTCATGTGTATTAGCCAATGGATCTGGCGCCTTCAAAGAATTTTTTTCTAAAAAACTTTATGAGGTCCTCCTTAATAAGTTGGGGGAGCATTACGTATAGTCCCACTATTTTTTAGACATATTTTAGCACTTGTAGGCCAACTTTTAGGAATTACGCAACTTTCATGAATTTTCGTGTGTAATTAGCCCATGGATTTGGCACCTTGTGGCAGATGGATATTTTTTCTGAAAAAACTCTATGAGGACCTCCGTAATGAGTTGGTGGAGTATTACTTTTAGTCCCACTATTTTTTTAGACAATTTTTTGCATTTATGTGCCCACTTTTAGAAATTACGCGACAAATGAATACAATTGTATTTATTTTGTTACAAATCAATTGTATTCGTGATACAACCTGATACTACGAATACAACATGTATCTATCCTCTCTTTTCCCTCTCTCGATCTCACTCGCCTCTATCCTCCATCTCCTAGTTCTACGTGCCTCTCGCATCAACCTAACATGTAGGTATAATTCGTAATTAAGCAAACTATAATAACTATATATCTCTAGTTAAGCTCAAACTACATTCATTTTTGAAAGTTTCCCCAATTATTATTGGTAGGTATATTTTGTGGAATGAAATAAGTGATAAATTGGCGACAATTAATACAATAGAACGAATGAATACAAGTGATACAAACTAATAACAATTGATACAACAGAACAAATAAATACAAATGATACAAGCTAGTAACAATCGATACAGAGCGAATAGATACGAGTGATTCAAGCTAGTAACAATTAATATAGTAGAGCAAATGAATACAAGTACAGTTAAAACAAATGAATATAAATGATACATGTATCAATTGAATAGTAATCAACTATAAATTGTAATTAGCAAGCATTAGGTACGCAGCTAAATATCCTCCAAATTATAGCATAGCGGGCTGGGTTGGCTGCCTAACCCAATTTAGCTAAGTAGAATGAGAACTGTGATAGCACATGGATGATAAATAATTTCACAAGTAAAAATTGAGTGGGCTAGCGGTTCTTTGGATTAATATTACACGTATAGAATTTTTAAAAAATAAGGTATGATAATTTCCATGTGATATTTTTTTGTCATTTTATATACTCCTTTTCTACTCGATAATTTATTTGCGCTTCATGTGATGTTGCACTTCACGTGATGGTAAACTATATTATTAAGTTTACGGATGATCATTAGATAATATCCGTTTTTCTTTTTCATTTTGAACACCAATGAATCTTTGATGTCATCAATTTATAGATATTTGTCCAATTAATTACAAGCTACATATATGAGGTTTAAAGGGAATGAAAAGGGATATTTAAAGATATAGAATTTGTCTTTAGATACTTGCATCGAATTGTCAAGAACATTTTATCCAACGGTAAATAGTAGAAAATCTCACAAAGGTAGTCGCACTCATTAAATCTTTTGGCTTTGAGGTAATGACATTACAAATCTACTCTCATTTAACATAATGATTTGGGTGACTTTGTAGGTAAAATATCCTTAGTTAAGTGACTTTGATGTTATCAAAGAAAGTTATTTGACTTTTTGAGAAAAGATTCCTTAGTTAAGTACTTTTGAGGTTATAAAAGAAAGTTAATTATGTGAATAAAAGTTGGAATTTAGTCTGCGGGTCGTCAGAGCTTATCAACATATGCCTTAGAAAGGCGAAAATGGTGCATTTCCTTTAAAAACCAAGTTTCCATCAGTAAAAACTACTAATTTCGTTCCCTTGGAGCTAAAATAATAGAAAACGTAGTAATATCCAGTAAGTGTATCAAAAACCTCTTTTCTTTCAAATATCAGAAGCAATTATGTTATCAGTATGCTATGAACATGATTTTACACCAACTCCAACAAGTCATTCTCAAAAGCAGCCATACCACACACACAATCGGGTAAACACCCGTCATCCCATAGTCGTACTAACCTGGAACTCCATCTAGTGCAAGTCCATGACCTCGAACCCTAAGCAATTTAATCAATAAAGTGATAACTCAAAACATAACACAAAGGGCATACAAAACACCAAAGCAACCATTGTACATACAATCTAAGTTCCATACCACCTAAGAGCATTCTAAGGATCGAAAACGATAACCAAGCCAAGAATCAATCTAAACTAAGCCTTATCGACTAAAATACTAAGCTAAATAACCAGAAATGGCTAACAATATCATTAAGGATCAAGCACACCTACGTACTAATTCTAAAACCATTCTAACTATCAAATTACTCAAATGTATATGTAATCATGCTAAACCAAGTCTAAAACTGAGAAACCATAACCTACCTCAAAGCCGAAACTGCACTCGAACCTCTACTCGAGTGTTTTTCTTGCCGCACAGCCTCATAACACTGCCACAATTACAAGAATATAAAGTATATTTCAATACGGGATGAATGATACCCATATCATAGATAAGAAACTTGTATAAAAAATAAGGTAAAAATTGATTTTCGACTTTCGTTACGTAATTGAGAAACTAACTCTATTATTATGTTCCCCTCGAGATGAGGATAACATGCCTGAAAGTTGGGTGAAGACTGAATTAAATTCGGACCACAAATGGTCCACATACTATTCTTGAAGAATTCGAAATCAAGGAGAATTAAGGTTTTAAACGGAAAGAGTTACGAAAATAACGCTAGAATCTAATTTAATTTAGTGAGTAAAATGAGAGAAATTTACCTTTGAATCACTTCAATCGGTCAGGAGACGGGTAAAAACACCTATAACTGTGCTTTTTGCATTGGGGTTCTTTTCTTTGAATAATGAAAAAGGAGGAGGAATTAAATCCCCAGTAATGACCATAAAAACGGTCAAGTGGTCCCTTAAGCAGCCATCGCTAAAGTCATCAGTTGGTCGCTAAAGCGGCCCAGTTCTAAGAGGCGCTTGCCACAAAAGTGGTTAGATGGCCATTTATGCGGTCCCCACTCCCTCAAGAACCCTCGCTAAATCAACTACTTCTAAAGCTGTCACACCAGTAATTGTTGCATCAACAGTTGGAGCATCAATGCTCCAAACTATAAATGGACCCTCTGAATTCGGGGGACAAACAACGCAAACCACAGGTTTTACTTATTTTAGAACAATACTCCGGACTCAACGGAACAACTAACGGAGGTCGTCTCGTTAGAATGTTGACTCAAGTCAACACTTTGAAGGGAAACAACAGCCAAAATGACAAACGCCACAAAATCATCCTGATCACCTTAGGATCCAAACCAAATTTCAGACCAAACACAACATTCCGAAGCTAATTGCTCTAACACAATTCCCATATGAGCGAGTTTACCAAGACTATTGATTGAAGTCAAACTTTGGCTAAAATTTAATAGTTATTTCTAACTACACAAAACTCCAACATAATGCCTCGACACCACAACTAACCATCCTACTACACTGAAAATGAGCTTTTGAAAGTGATGAAACTGATGGAATCCTCATCCGACATAATATTCTATGGATGTTGACTAAAGTCAACTCTTTCACTTCATAGGCCTCAAAAATAGAAAACCTCGCACAAAACTCTCCCAACCACCTCGAGAAGCATGCCACCCAAAAACTATTTGAAAGCTATGGGAAGGGGAAAAACAGTAAAAGCATGTCAAAAATATAGAAATGACCTCGAGGGTCATTACATGAGGATTGCTTAATAGTTTATACCAGATAAGACAACCACTCATCTCATTATCACTTTAGATATTTTTCATTCTTCAAAAAGGTTTGTGCAAATGTTACTCTCTACAAACCCCACTTGTGGGATAATAATAAATATGTTGTATATTCTTGAAATTTTTCACCTCTGCAAGTGTGTATTTTCTAATTCTAGATCATTATGAATGAATAAGGAAAGATAACCTTCAGTGCCTTGTGGTAAGATAATCCAAGAAAAGCTAACCCTTACATGGTTGTAGCTTCTCCCTTTGTTGTTGGTTGGTTTAGACTTAGGATCTAAAATGAACCCACTTTACCATTGTACTAAATAATTTCTTTGGTGCGAGCCGGGTAAAAACTTTATTTATACTTGTATTGTCCATAAGACAAATAAAGTATACCGTACAATGTTTTTACGAAGTGGATTCATATAAACCCTTTTGACACCAGGTAGGTTCCCCTCTGCTTGTGCACCCGACTAAAATTAGAACAGAAGGAATAAGGTTGGGGATAGAAGCCTATAGAATCACATGAATTTCTTACGGAATTACCCACTAGTGGGGAATCCAATTTTCACCCAATGGTGGATGAATACCCAATACCAGTGAATCTTCCACGGACCGAACTTCCTTTTTATAACCCCCAATAGCCAAGGTGATAATACAGGGACCAAACATCCCCCCAATCTTGCCGATCTATGTCCCAACTTTCGACCCTTCGAGCGGTATTCACACCCACCTTCATACCAACCATGAATCGAACAAGACACAACTCCTCTTCCATCCATGACACTCCAACAAGGAATTCGCCCAAAGGTGTATGTTCTCAACTCCAAGAAATCCTTTTGGTAAATATGCGATTCTTTTTCAGAAATCCCTATGCATCTCATTAAAATACATATTTACAAAAAAGGATTTATGGATATGAGAGCATAAAACTTTGGATGAACTCCTTGATGGAGATCCATACATGGAATAAGAGTTGATTCGTGTTCCACTTGTGGTTAGTGTGAAGGTGGAGTATGAGTTCTGCTCGAAGAGTCAGAACTTGGGACGTAGATCAACGAGATTGGTGGGCTGTTTTTTCGCAGTACTGTCACCCCTAGTTGTTGGGGGTGATAGAAAGGGAGTTCGGCCCGTGGGAGAATCATAGGGATTGGGTAGTCATCCCCCCATTGGGTGAAAATTGGATTCTCCATTGGTGGTGAGTAATTCCATGGGAAACTCATGTGGTTGTCATAGACTTCTATCTCAATCTCATTCCTTATGGTATAATTTGAGCCAGGTACATGAGATCTTTAATGTTCATAGTTATTTCTTGGTTGTTGTCCATATGAACGCTAAATGTCAGTGAATGGATGGAGAGCCTTATCTCCAACTACGATTGGGGTGTTTGATAAACAGAAGATTGAATGGTACTACTAGGTATTAGCGGTTGAGGCATTTGTGGTGGAGGTGATGGGGTGGTGGAGCAAGATGGGATTGAATATCGATAAACGGCGCGATGGTAGATGAGGTAAGATCTGTAAGTAGAAATGAAGTTCTGCATTGTATGTGTGAGGTGTTTATTTTCCTTTATATATGAATGTCTGTTTATAGTTATTTTTTCATAATGTCTATCTCTTTCAAATTATATTAATAGGATTGGTCAAGATATTTTATTATTGGTCGACTTTATAATAGTGAGCTCATTTATTATCAGTCAACTTAACAATAATGAGATCCCTCAAATTTGTTAATATGTTCCATTAGTCCAATTATATTAGTCCTCTGTCCTATTTATTTGTCCACTTTTCCTTTGTTTAGTTGTGCCTAATTATTTGTTTATTTTGACAAATCAAGAAAATACAATTTTTTTTACTTAATATACCCTCAATTAATTAATTTGAAAAAGGTACAACTTGAAACTCTTATGTTTTTAATTCATCAACTTCGTAGTTAATTGAGGTAAAATGATAAACTCATTATGTCAATCATTGTTTTCTTAATAGGTGTGTCAATTTAAAAGTGGCAAAGGAATTAGGGATATAGGGAGTAATAGGATTGGTCAAGATATTTTACTATTGGTCAACTTTATAATAATGAGCTCATTTATTATCAGTCAACTTAACAATAATGAGACCCCTTAAATTTTTCCAAATTATTTAAAATCAAATTTTAACTAATATGCCAAATATAGGAATAGATTAGTCAAAGATTATAATAATCTTGGATCAGAAAAAAGGCTAAGTGCAATGAGTCAACAAAGACTCTTTTGTGTTTAGCTTACAAACATTTCGTGTAACTTCTTATGCCAAATTTAGAAATAGATTAGTCAAAGATTATAGTAATCTTGAATAGAAAAAAGGCCAAGTGCAATGACCTCAGTAGTGACTCTTTTGTGTTTAGTCTACAAACATTTCTTGTAACTTCTTTTATCATACTAAATACATTCTCAAGTTCGAAAAAATTGCAAAAATCCACCTCTAACTTCTTTTATGAGGACATCCGCAATGAATTAGGGAAGCATTACGTATAGTCCCGCCATTTTTAAGCAATATTTTTTGCATTTATGGACCAACTTTTAATTTCGCGTCTTTCTAATTTTTTTTTTGTCCGTATTAGCCTATTGATTTGGCGCCTTGTGGCACCCAATTTTTTTTTCTAAAAAACTTTATGAGGACCTCCGTAAAGAGTTGGGGGAGCATTGCGTATAATCTCACCATTTTTAGACATACTTTTGCATTTACGGGCCAATTTTTTTGAATTTTGCGACTTTTTTGAATTTTAGTGTGTAATTAGCCTATGGATTGGCGCCTTGTTGCACTTGAACATTTTTTTTGAAACAACTTTATAAGGACCTCTGTAATGATTTGGAAGAGCATTATGTATTGTCCCACTATATTTTAAAAGCATATTGTTGCATTTGCCGGCCAACTTTTAGAAATTACGCGTCTTTCTTGATTTTTTATGTGTCTTAGCCCATAAATATAGCGCCTTTTGACATTTCTGAAAAAAATATATGAGGACCACCATAATGAGTTGGGGGAGCATTACGTATAGTCCCATCATTTGAAGACATATTTTTGCATTTACAGGCCAACTATTAGGAATTACGCGGCTTTCTTGATTTTTCGTGTGTAATTACCCTTTGTATTAGGCGCCTTGTGGCAACCGAAAGTTTTTTCGAATTTTTTTTTATGAGGACCTCTGTAATGAGTTGGGGAAGCATTACGTATAGTTCCACCATTTTTATGTCGTATTTTTGCATTTATGGGCCAATCTTTTGGAATTACGCGACTTTCTTTGTTTTTCATGTGTATTAGCCCATGGATCTGGCACCTTGTGGCACAAAGAATTTTTTTCTAAAAATATTTATGAGGTCCTCCTTAATAAATTGGGAGAGTATTACGTATAGTCCCACTATTTTTTAGACATAATTTAGCACTTGTAGGCCAACTGTTAGGAATTACGCAACTTTCTTGATTTTTCGTGTGTAATTAGCCCATGGATTTGGCGCCTTGTGGCAGATGAATATTTCTGAAAAAACTCTATGAGGACCTCCGTAATGAGTTGGTGGAGTATTACTTTTAGTGCCACTATTTTTTTAGACAATTTTTTGCATTTATGGGCCCACTTTTAGAAATTACGCGACAAATGAATACAATTGTATTTATTTTGATACAAATCAATTGTATTCGTTATACAACCTGATACTATGAATACAACATGTATCTATCCTCTCTTTTCCCTCTCTCGATATCACTCGCCTCTATCCTCCATCTCCTAGTAACGCTTGCCTCTCGCATCCCCCTAACATGTAGGTATAATTCGTAATTAAGCAAACTATAACTATATATCTCTAGTTAAGCTCAAACTACATTCATTTTTGAAAGTTTCCTGAATTATTATTGGTAGGTATATTTTGTGGAATGAAATAAGTGATAAATTGGCGACAATTAATACAATACAACGAATGAATACAAGTGATACAAGCTAGTAACAATCGATACAGTGCGAATAGATACAAGTGATACAAGCTAGTAACAATTAATATAGTAGAGCAAATGAATACAAGTACAGTTAAAACAAATGAATATAAATGATACATGTATCAATTGAATAGTAATCAACTATAAATTGTAATTAGCAAGCATTAGGTACGCATGGTAAATATCCTCCAAATTATAGCATAGGGGGGGCTGGGTTGGCCGCCTAACCCAATTTTGCTATAGTAGAATGAGAACTGTGATAGCACATGGATGATAATTAATTTCACAAGTAAATATTGAGTGGGCTAGCGATTCTTTAGATTGATATTACACGTACAGAATTTTTAAAAAATAAGGTATGGTAATTTTCATGTGATATTTTTTTGCCATTTTATATACTCATTTTCTACTCGATATAATTTATTTGCGCTTCATGTGATGTTGCACTTCACGTGATGGTAAACTATCTTATTAAGCTTACGGATGATCATTCGATAATATACGTTTTTCTTTTTCATTTTGAACACCAATGAATCTTTGATTTCATCAATTTATAGATATTTGTCCAATTAATTACAAGCTACATATATGGGGTTTAAAGGGAACGAAAAGGGATATTTAAAGATATAGAATTTGTCTTTAGATACTTGCATCGAATTGTCAAGAACATTTTATCCAATGGTAAATAGTAGAAAATCTCACAAAGGTAGTCACACTCATTAAATCTTTAGGCTTTGAGGTATTGGCATTACAAATCTACTCTCATTTAACATAATGATTTGGGTGACTTTATAGGTAAAATATCTTTAGTTAAGTGACTTTGATGTTATCAAAGAAAGTTATTTGACTTTCTGAGAAAAGATTCCTTAGTTAAGTACTTTTGAGGTTATAAAAGAAAGTTAATTATGTGAATAAAAGTTGGAATTTAGTCTGCGGGTCGTCAGAGCTTATCAACATATGCCTTAGAAAGGCGAAAATTGTGCATTTCCATTAAAAACCAAGTTTCCATCAGTAAAAACTACTAATTCCGTTCCCTTGGAGCTAAAATAATAGAAAACGTAGTAATATCTACTAAGTATATCCAAAAACCTCTTTTCTTTCAAATATCAGAAGCAATTATGTTATCAGTATGCCATGAACATGATTTTGCACCAACTCCAACAAGTCATTCTCAAAAGCAGCCATACGACACACATAATCGGGTAAACACCCGTCATCCCATAGTCGTACTAACCTGGAACTCCATCTAGTACAAGTCCACGACCTCAAACCCTAAGCAATTTAATCAATAAAGTGATAACTCAAAACATAACACAAAGGGCATACAAAACACCAAAGCAACCATTGTACATACAATCTAAGTTCCATACCACCTAAGAGCATTCTAAGGATCTAAAACGATAACCAAGCCAAGAATCAATCTAAACTAAGCCTTATCGACTAAAATACTAAGCTAAATAACCAGAAATGGCTAACAATATCATTAAGGATCAAGCACACCTACGTACTAATTCTAAAACCATTCTAACTATCAAATTACTCAAATGTATATGTAATCATGCTAAACCAAGTCTAAAACTGAGAAACCATAACCTACCTCAAAGCCGAAACTGCACTCGAATCTTTACTCGAGTGTTTTTCCTTCCGCACAGCCTCATAACACTGCCACAATTACAAGAATATAAAGTACAATTCAATACAGGATGAACGGTATCCATATCATAGATAAAAAACTTGTATAAAAAATAAGGGAAAAATTGATTTTCGACTTTCGTTACGTAATTGAGAAACTAACTCTATTATTATGTTCCGCTCGAGATGAGGATAACATGCCCGAAAGTTGGGTGAAGACTGAATTAAATTCGGACCACAAATGGTCCACATACTATTCTTGAAGAATTCGAAATCAAGGAGAATTAAGGTTTTAAACGGAAAGATTTACGAAAATAACGCTAGAATCTAATTTAATTTAGTGAGTAAAATGAGAGAAATTTACCGTTGAATCAGTTCAATCGGTCAGGAGACGGGTAAAAACACCTAGCACTGAGTTTTTTGCATTGGGGTTCTTTTCTTTGAATAATGAAAAAGGAAGAGGAATTAAATCCCCAACAATGACCACAAAAGCAGTCAAGTGGTCCCTTAAGCAGCCATCGCTAAAGTCATTAGTTGGTCGCTAAAGCGGCCCTGTTCCAAGAGGTGCTTTCCGCAAAAATGGTTAGATGGCCATTTATGCGGTCCCCACACCCTCAAGAACCCTCGCTAAAACAACTACTTCTAAAGCCGTTACACCAGTAATTGTTGCATCAACAGTTGGAGCATCAATACTCCAAACTATAAATGGACCCTCTGATTACATTCGGGGGACAAACAAAGCAAACCACAAGTTTTACTTATTTTAGAACGATACTCCGGACTCAACGGAACAACTAACGGAGGTCATCTCGTTAGAATGTTGACTCAAGTCAACACTTTGAAGGGAAACAACAACCAAAATGACAAACGCCACAAAATCATCCTGATCACCTTTGAATCGAAACCAAATTTCAGACCAAACACAACATTCTGAAGGTAATTGCTCTAACACATTTCCCATATGAGCGAGTTTACCAAGAATATTGATTGAAGTCAAACTTTGGCTAAAATTTAAAAGTTATTTCTAACGACACAAAACTCCAACTGAATGCCTCGACACCGCACTAACCATCCTACTACACTAAAAATGAGCTTTTGAAGGTGATGAAACTAATGGAATCTTCATCCGACAACATATTCTATGGATGTTGACTAAAGTCAACTCTTTCACTTCATAAGACTCCAAAATAGAAAACCTTGCGCAAAACTCTACCAACCACCTCGAGAAGCATGCCACCCAAAATCTATTAGAAAGCTATGGGAAGGGGAAAAATATTAAAAAACATGTCAAAAATATAGAAATGACCTCGAGGGTCATTACATGAGGATTGCTTAATAGTTTATACCAGATAAGACAACCACTCATCTCATTATCACTTGAGACATTTTTCATTCTTCAAAAAGGTTTGTGTAAATCTTACTCTCTACAAACCCCACTTGTGGGATAATAATAAATATGTTGTATATTCTTGAAATTTTTCACCTCTGCAAGTGTGTATTTACTAATTCTAGATCATTATGAATGAATAAGAAAAGATAACCTTCAGTGCCTTGTGGTAAGATAATCCAAGAAAAGCTAACCCTTACATGGTTGTAGCTTCGCCCTTTGTTGTTGGTTGGTTTCGACTCAGGATCTAAAATGAACCCACTTTACCATTGTACTAAATACTTTCTTTGGTGCGAGCAGGGTCAAAACTTTATCTATTCTTGTATTGTCCATAAGACAAATCAAGTATACCGTACAATGTTTTTACGAAGTGGATTCATATAAACCCCCTTGACACCATGTAGGTTCTCCTTTGCTTGTGCAACCAACTAAAATTATAACAGAAGGAATAAGGTTGGGGATAGAAGCCTATAGAATCACATGAATTTCTTACGGAATTACCCACTAGTGGGGAATCCAAGTTTCACCCAATGGTGGATGAATACCCAATACCAGTGAATCTTCCATGGACCGAACTTCCTTTTTATCACCCCCAATAGCCAAGGTGATAATACTGGGACCAAACATCCCCCCAATCTTGCCGATCTATTTCCCAACTTCCGACCCTTCGAGCGGTATTCACACCCACCTTCATACCAACAATGAATCGAACAAGACACAACTCCTCTTCCATCCAAGACACTCCAACAAGGAATTCGCCTAAAGGTGTATGTTCTCAACTCCAAGAAATCCTTTTAGAAAATATGTGATACTTTTTGAGAAATCCCTATGCATCTCATTAAAATACATATTTACAAAAAAGGATTTATGGATATGAGAGCATAAACCTTTGGATGAACTCCTTGATGGAGATCCATACATGGAATAAGAGTTGATTGTTGTTCGATTTGTGGTTGTTGTGAAGGTGGAGTATGAGTTCTGCTCGAAGAGTCAGAACTTGGGACGTAGATCAACGAGATTGGTGGGCTGTTTGTTCGCAGTGCTGTCACCCCTAGTTGTTGGGGCTGATAGAAAGGGAGTTCGGCCCGTGGGAGAATTATAGGGATTAGGTAGTCATCCCCCCACTGGGTGAAAATTGGATACTCCATTGGTGGTGAGTAATTCCATGGGAAACTCATGTGGTTGTCATAGACTTCTATCTCAACCTCATTCCTTATGGTATAATTTGAGCCAGGTACATGAGATCTTGAATGCTCATAGTTATTTCTTGGTTGTTGTCCATATGAACGCTAAATGTCAGTGAATGGATGGAGAGCCTTATTTCCAACTACGATTGGGGTGTTTGATAAACAGAAGATTGAATGGTACTGCTAGATATGAGCGGTTGAAGTATTTGTTGTGGAGGTGATGGGGTGGTGGAGCAAGATGGGATTGAATATCGATAAACGGCGCGATGGTAGATGATGTAAGATCTGTAAGTAGAAATGAAGTTGTGGATTGTATGTGTGAGGTGTTTATTTTCCTTCATATATGAATGTCTATTTATAGTTATTTCTCATAATGTCTATCTCTTTCAAATTATATTAATAGGATTGGTCAAGATATTTTATTATTGGTCGACTTTCTAATAGTGACATCATTTATTATCAGTCAACTTAACAATAATGTTATCCCTCAAATTTGTTAATATGGTCCATTAGTCCAATTATATTAGTCCCCTGTCCTATTTATTTGTCCACTTTTCCTTTGTTTAGTTGTGCCTAATTATTTGTTTATTTTGACAAATCAAGAAAAGACAATTTTTTTTACTTAATATACCCTCAATTAATTAATTTGAAAAAGGTACAACTTGAAACTCTTATGTTTTTAATTCATCAACTTCATAGTTAATATGGGTAAAATGATAAACACATTATGTCAATCGTTGTTTTCTTAATAGGTGTGTCAATTTAAAAGTGGCAAAGGAATTAGGGATATAGGGAGTAATAGGATTGGTCAAGATATTTTACTATTGGTCAACTTTATCATAATGAGCTCATTTATTATCAGTCAACTTAACAATAATGAGACCCCTTAAATTTTTCCAAATTATTTAAAATCAAATTTTAACTAATATGCCAAATATAGGAATAGATTAGTCAAAGATTATAATAATCTTGGATCAGAAAAAATGATAAGTGCAATGAGTCAACAAAGACTCTTTTGTGTTTAGCTTACAAACATTTCGTGTAACTTCTTATGCCAAATTTAGAAATAGATTAGTCAAAGATTATAGTAATATTGAATAGAAAAAAGGCTAAGTGCAATGACCTCAGTAGTGACTCTTTTGTGTTTAGTCTACAAACATTTCTTGTAACTTCTTTTATCACACTAAATACATTCTCAAGTTCGAAAAAATTGCAAAAATCCACCTCTAACTTCTTTTATGAGGACATCCGCAATGAATTAGGGAAGCATTACGTATAGTCCCGCCATTTTTAAGCAATATATTTTGCATTTATGGACCAACTTTTAATTTCGCGTCTTTCTAATTTTTTTTTGTGCGTATTAGCCTATTGATTTGGCACCTTGTGGCACCCAATTTTTCTTTCTAAAAAACTTTATGAGGACCTCCGTAAAGAGTTAGTGGAGCATTGCGTATAATCTCACCATTTTTAGACATACTTTTGCATTTACAGGCCATTTTTTTTTTTAATTTCGCGACTTTCTTGAATTTTAGTGTGTAATTAGCCTTTGGATTGGCGCCTTGTTGCACTTGAACATTTTTTCTGAAACAACTTTATAAGGACCTCCGTAATGATTTGGAGGAGCATTATGTATTGTCCCACCATATTTTAAAGGCATATTGTTGCATTTGCCGGCCAACTTTTAGAAATTACGCGTCTTTCTTGATTTTTCATGTGTATTATCCCATAAATATGGCGCCTTGTGACATTTCTGAAAAAAATATATGAGGACCACCATAATGAGTTGGGGGAGCATTACGTATAGTCCCACCATTTGAAGACATATTTTTGCATTTACAGGCCAAATATTAGGAATTACGCGACTTTCTTGATTTTTTGTGTGTAATTACCCTTTGTATTAGGTGCCTTGTGGCAACCGGAAGTTTTTTTGAATTTTTTTTATGAGGACCTCTGTAATGAGTTTGGAAGCATTACGTATAGTTCCACCATTTTTATGGCATATTTTTGCATTTATGGGCCAACTTTTTTAAATTACGCTATTTTCTTTGTTTTTCATGTGTATTAGCCCATGGATTTGGCGCCTTGTAGCACAAAGAATTTTTTTCTAAAAATATTTATGAGGTCCTCCTTAATAAGTTGGGGGAGCATTATGTATAGTCCCACTATTTTTTAGACATATTTTAGCACTTGTAGGCCAACTTTTAGGAATTATGCAACTTTCTTTAATTTTCGTATGTAATTTGCCCATGGATTTGGCACCTTGTGGCAGATGGATATTTTTTCTGAAAAAACTCTGTGAGGACCTCAGATGGATATTTAGTATTTGTACTATATACTTTCTTTGGTGCGAGTAGGGTCAAAACTTTATCTATACTTGTATTGTCCATAAGACAAATCAAGTATACCGTACAATGTTTTTATGAAGTGGATTCATATAAACCCTTTTGACACCAGGTAGGTTTGCCCTTGCTTGTGCACCCGACTCAAATTATAACAAAAGGAATGAGGTTGGGGATAGAAGCCTACAAAATTCACATGAATTTCCTACGGAATTACCCACTAGTGGAGAATCCAATTTTCACCCAATGGTGGATGAATACCCAATACCAGTGAATCTTCCACGGACCGAACTTCCTTTTTATCACCCCCAATAGCCAAGGTGATAATACTGGGACCAAACATCCCCCCAATCTTGCCGATCTATGTCCCAACTTTCGACCCTTCGAGCGGTATTTACACCCACCTTCACACCAACCATAAATCGAACAAGACACAAGTCCTCTTCCATCCATGACACTTCAACAAGGAATTCGCCCAAAGGTATACGTTCTCAAATCTAAGAAATCCTTTTGGTAAATATGCAATTTTTTTTAAGAAATCCCTATGCATCTCATTAAAATACATATTTATAGAAAAGGATTTATGGAGTTGAGAGCATAAAACTTTGGATGAACTTCTTGATGGAGATCCATACATGGAATAAGAGTTGATTCTTGTTCGACTTGTGGTTGGTGTGAAGGTGGAGTATGAGTTCTGCTCGAAAAGTCAGAACTTGGGACGTAGATCAACGAGATTGGTGGGCTGTTTGTTCCCAGTACTGTCACCCCTAGTTGTTGAGGGTAATAGAAATGGAGTTAGGCTCGTGGTAGAATCATAGGGATTGGGTAGTCATCCCCCCATTGGGTGAAAATTGGATTCTCCATTGGTGGTGAGTAATTCCATGAGAAACTCATGTGGTTGTCATAAACTTCTATCTCAATCTCATTCCTTATGGTATAATTTGAGCCAGCTACATGAGATCTTGAATGTTCATAGTTATTTCTTGGTTGTTGTCCATATGAACGCTAAATGTCAGTGAATGGATGGAGAGCCTTATCTCCAACTACGATTGGGGTGTTTGATAAACATAAGATTGAATGGTACTGCTAGATATTAGCGGTTGAGGCATTTGTGGTGGTGGTGATGGGGTGGTGGAGCAAGATGGGATTGAATATCGATAAACGGCGCGATGGTAGATGAGGTAAGATCTGTAAGTAGAAATGAAGTTGTGCATTGTATGTGTGAGGTGTTTATTTTCCTTCATATATGAATGTCTATTTATAGTTATTTCTCATAATGTCTATCTCTTTCAAATTATATTAATAGGATTGGTCAAGATATTTTATTATTGGTCGACTTTATAATAGTGACCTCATTTATTATCAGTCAATTTAACAATAATGAGATTCCTCAAATTTGTTAATATGTTCCATTAGTCCAATTATATTAGTCCCCTGTCCTATTTATTTGTCCACTTTTCCTTTGTTTAGTTGTGCCTAATTATTTGTTTATTTTGACAAATCAAAAAAAGACAATTTTTTTTACTTAATATACCCTCAATTAATTAATTTGAAAAAGGTACAACTAGAAACTCTTATGTTTTTAATTCATCAACTTCGTAGTTAATTGAGGTAAAATGATAAACTCATTATGTCAATCATTGTTTTCTTAATAGGTGTGTCAATTTAAAAGTGGCAAAGGAATTAGGGATATAGGGAGTAATAGGATTGGTCAAGATATTTTACTATTGGTCAACTTTATAATAATGAGCTCATTTATTATCAGTCAACTTAACAATAATGAGACCCCTTAAATTTTTCCAAATTATTTAAAATCAAATTTTAACTAATATGCCAAATATAGGAATAGATTAGTCAAAGATTATAATAATCTTGGATCAGAAAAAAGGCTAAGTGCAATGAGTCAACAAAGACTCTTTTGTGTTTAGCTTACAAACATTTCGTGTAACTTCTTATGCCAAATTTAGAAATAGATTAGTCAAAGATTATAGTAATCTTGAATAGAAAAAAGGCTAAGTGCAATGACCTCAGTAGTGACTCTTTTGTGTTTAATCTACAAACATTTCTTGTAACTTCTTTTATCACACTAAATATATTCTCAAGTTCGAAAAAATTGCAAAAATCCACCTCTAACTTCTTTTATGAGGACCTCCGTAATGAGTTAGGGAAGCATTACGTATAGTCCCGCTATTTTTAAGGAATATTTTTTGCATTTATGGGCCAACTTTTAATTTTGCGTCTTTCTAATTTTTTTTGTGCGTTTTAACCTATTGATTTGGCGCCTTGTGGCACCCAATTTTTTTTCTAAAAAACTTTATGAGGACCTCCGTAAAGAGTTGGGGGAGCATTGCGTATAGTCTCACCATTTTTAGACATATTTTTGCATTTTCGGGCCAATTTTTTTGAATTTCGCAACTTCCTTGATTTTTAGTGTGTAATTAGCCTATGGATTGGCGCATTGTGGCACTTGAACATTTTTTTCTGAAAAAACTTTATAAGGACCTCTGTAATGATTTGGAGGAGCATTATGTATTTTTCCACTATATTTTAAAGGCATATTTTTGCGTTTACCGGCCATCTTTTAGAAATTACGCGTCTTTCTTGATTTCTCATGTGTATTAGCCCATAAATATGGCGCTTTGTGACATTTTTGAAAAAATTATATGAGGATCGCCATAATTAGTTGGGGGAGCATTAAGTATAGTCCCACCATTTGAAGACATATTTTTGCATTTACGGGCCAACAATTAGCAATTACGCGACTTTTTTGATTTTTCGTGTGTAATTAGCCTTTGTATTAGGGGCCTTGTGGCAACTGGAAGTTTTTTTGAATTTTTTTTTATGAGGACCTCTGTAATTAGTTGGGGAAGCATTACATATAGTTCCATCATTTTTATGGCATATTTTTGCATCTATGGGCCAACTTTTTGGAGTGAAAAAATGTTGGAAGCTTAACCCATTTGGCTAATTCATATTTTACTATGGTTATCAACCTATATTTTATCCATATAAAAAGTCACTCACCCAACCCATTAAAATATTGTCGGGTTACCAATATATGAGCTCATTTTGCCGGCACTAATGAGGATTAAAGGGAATGAAAAGGGATATTTAAATATATAAAAGTTGTCTTTAGATACTTGCATCGAATTGTCAAGAACATTTTATCCAACAGTAGATAGTAGAAAATCTCACAAAGGTAGTCGCACTCATAAAATCTTTAGGCTTTGAGGTAATGGCATTACAAATCTACTCTCATGTAACATAATGAATTGGGTGGCTTTGTAGGTAAAATATCTCTAGTTAAGTGACTATTAGGTTATCAAAGAAGTTCTTTGACTTTCTTAGAAAAGATTCCTTAGTTAAGTACTTTTGAGGAGTGAGGTTATAAAAAAAAGTTAATTCTATGAATAAATTCCTTAGTTTGTACTTTCTATGATAGTTTATAATTCAATTTGTTTTTATTATTAAGACTATCTTTGCCCTCTTAATTTCATCTTCCAAATCTTTCTAAGACAGTTTCTTCCCTAGCACGAGAGAAGCAGGAAGGACGCATCTCTGGTGCATTAGTTATCGTGCCCACGACAAATGCTGAGTTGCCAAGTGCAACTGCTGACTAGCCCACCCCAGATGAATGCTCTCATATTTCGACTTCCCCATAGGATTCCAACTAGAGGCAAATACTTTTATGCATACCTCTTCTGGTTGATCAACAATACCATCCTTTTTCGTAAGATGATACACACTAGCTAACAGCCCGCCAGGCGCCACTCTGTTACCTAGATGTATCGATCTTTACTAAAAATACATGTGAAGCATTCAAGATAATTCGTGGTGGAAATCACATCATTGCTTCATATTATATAAATCAAAGACCATCAGAATTGTAAAATCGTTGATTCAGTAATGTACATGATCGATCCATAGTGACTTTCAAGTGCCAAGAATCAATAGTCTTCACACTTTTTATGCAAACAACCTCCTAATTCTTGCGAGGCAATTGCCAGTATGAGTAATCGTAGAAAAATATTGCGCCTTGCTCTCTGTGTTAAGCCGCTCACGCCTGCTCATCAAAACTATGACCAAGTTTCATGAATCGAGTGATTAAACATCCCTTGACAAGCTAGAGCTCTTTTTCATCCTATTAATTAATATATCTCTATGAAGTAAAAATAGAAACATTGTCTGCATTAGCGTGGATGTTTGAAGAATACAAATGTGCACAACAACACATTTACTTGTAGTTGAGAAGAAAATAATGGCAGAGAACTGAAATTTCAAGCCTGGCCAAGTCGTCACCAGGACAAACTTGCGTTCGGATCCAAAAGGAAGATACTGCCTAGGCTTGGTTTCATGATCATACAAAATGAAGATACCAGCTGTGTAAGCATTCGTTTTGTAGTCACTTAACTGTAAATGTGATCTTCTCTTGAGATATTACATTGCATTGCTGCAACTTACAGCCCATCTTGAAGGATTGAATGGATGATTGTTTGGATCATAGTGTAGCCTATGACATCAAGGAAAGTTCCAAAATACATCAGCTTTCTGACAAATTCGAAGAATGGTTAAAAATTGGAAAGATAGAGGACAAAGATGAGTTCATTTTAACAGCTAGTACTTGTAGCAACTCTAAAAAGTGGTGATGAGGCATTACAAGACGTAGTGTTTCATCGATTACCTTGAAAGCTAAAAGTACACAATTTAAGAGTTCAATAAGCTAACATCTAGCTAGAGGTATAGATAGCATATTGCTCCTATGTTAATTATAACTTACCTTACACAAATGTTTCATTTCTCTGATCCCATTGCGGGTTAGCATTGTTTGAGATGACGGTCTTCTCTTTACAATATCTTCTTGTTCTTCATATAAGAAATATATCCTCTCTAGTCAGCAGTCAAACTTGATGAAATGATTAGAAAACAAGCTATTTGGAGCAATAAAGGAAAATTTTACCACACTAAACTCTTATCGGAAAACTTTAACACTAAACTTATTGATGATGAACAAGTTAAAAAGCAACAGAAATAGGAACACTTGTAGTCCATTCCTTTTAACCTTTGAATTTGCAAGTATTCTGGATGTTCTTGCAGATAGAACAACGCTGACATAGCTGTAGGGGCAGTGGATATCTGAAACATCAGTCATTTCTTCTTCGGGTTGCTACAAAAGAAACATTTTTTCTTGTTCTATTCTTGAAATTTTCCTAGGTCTATCAGAAACAGCCTCTCTACTAGGGGTAAGGTCGGTAAAGATATGATACTTGGACCTAACTCAACCCCTAAAATCTAGATCATGAGGGGAGGTGTCACGACCCAAAATCGGGCCATGATGGCGCCTACCACAACTCCCGAGTAGGCAAGCTAAAACCCAAAAGACAATCGCAAAAGGTAACAATTAATAATAATAACTAAGAATAAGTGGAAACATGAATAAAACATAAAAGCGGTCCATAGTATAGAACTGCAAGTATGATTATGCTAAAGAGGCCCGAAAGTGACCAAGATGACAAACTAACACAATACCTACTTCTCAGACCTGGTGTCACCATTAAGACAACAACTACTAAGTACAGAAAGGCTATATATATACATATATATATATATGAGAACTAACTAATCAAAATACAAAATACAAGTCAGTACATCAGTACAAAAGAGGGAAAACAACAAGTCTCTGAATGCCAAGAGCTCACCACGAATTAAGTCTATGATAGTCAAGGGAGATCCAACACTCACTGAGGGTGGCTCGTACTGAGAGCAGCATAAAAAAAAGATGTAGAAATGTAGTATGATTGTCAAAACGCGGGGTACTCATTAGGCATCATACGTCGATCGAGCTCAAAAAGACCGTGTATATATATATATATATATATACATAAGTAGCACGATAGTTCTAACAAAGAGTTTGATATAAGGCTAAAGGTAAACTAACATTACTGATAGGAAAGGCAACAACAATTCTACTACCACACAATCCAGACTAGCACAGACAATCAATCACACAATGAGATGCGATGCACATCTGTCTATTGCATGTTTAAAGTAAAGAGTTCCGAAATTGTCTAGCCAGTTGTCCCGTGGACCCCTGAGACAATTAGGGAACCCGCCTCATCTTAACTACAGATGAGGTAAAAGTAAATCTTGGAATTCAGTTTGCGGGTCGTCGAGCTTATCAACATATGCCTTTGAAAGGTGAAAAAGGTGCATTTCCTTTAAAAACAAACTTTCCATCAGTAAAAACTAGTAATCCCGCTCCCTTGGAGCTAAAATCAATAGAAAACGTAGTAATATCTGGTAAGTGTATCAAAAACCTCTATTCTTTCAAATATCAGAAGCAATTATGTTATCAGTATGCCATGAACATGATTTTACACCAACTCCGAAAAGGCATTATCAAAAGCAGCCATACCACACACACAATGGGGTAAACACTCGTCACCCCATAGTCGTACGAACCTGGAACTTCAGCAAGCCCAAGTCTACGATCTCAGACCCTAAGCAATTTAATTAATAAAGTGATAACTCAAAACATAACTCAAAGGGAATACAAAACACCAAAGCAACCATTTTACATAGAATCTAAGTTTCCTACCACCTAAGAGTATTCTAAGGATCTAAATCGACAACCAAGCCAAGAATCAATCTAAACTAAGGCTTATCGACTAAAATACTAAGCTAAATAACTAGAAATGGCCAACAATATCATCAAGGATCAAGCACAACTACGTGCAAATTCTAAAACTATCCTAACTATCAAACTACTCAAATGTATATATAATCATGCTAAGACAAGTTTAAATGAGAGAAACCATAACCTACCTCAAAGCCGAAACTGCACTCAAACCTCTACTCGGGTGCTTTTCCTTCGACAGAGCCTCAGAACACTGCCACACTATCAAGAATAGAAAGTACAATTCAATACGGGACGAACGGTGCCCATATCATAGCTAAGAAACCTGTATAAAAAATCAGGTAAAAATTGATTTTTGAACTTCGTTATAGAATTGAGAAACTAACTTTGTTATTATGTTCCTCGAGATGAGCATTACATGCCCGAAAGTTGGGTGAAGACGGGATTAAATTCGGACCACAAATGGTCCAAATACTATTATTAAATAATTTGAAATCAAGATAAATTAAGGTTCTAAATGGAAAATAGTTACGAAAATAATGCTAGAATCAAGTTTATTAAGTAAAATGAGAGAAATTTACCTTTGAATCACTTGAATCGGTTAGGAGATGGGTAAAAACACCTAGCACCGAGCTCTTTGCAATGGGGTTCTTTTCATTGAATAAAGAAAAAAGAGGAGGAATTAAATCCCCAACAATAACCACAAAAGCGGTCAAGTGGTCCCTTAAGCAGCCATCGCTAAAGCCATCAGCTGGTCACTAAAGCGGCCCAGCTCCAAGAGGCGCATGCTGCAAAAGTGGTTAGATGACCATTTATGTGGTCCCACTCCCTCAGGACCCCTCGCCAAAGTGGCTACCGCTAAAGAGATCAAAGGCCGCTAAAGCCATCACACTAGTAATTGTTGCATCAACAGCTGGAGCATTGATGCTCCAAACTATAAATGGACCCTCTGATTTCATTCGGGGGCCAAACAACGTAAACCAAAAGATTTACCCATTTTAAAATGATACTCCGGACTCAACGAAACAACAAACGGAGATCGTCTCATTAGAATGTTGACTCAAGTCAACACTTTGAAGGGAAACAACAACCAAAAAAGACAAACACCACAAAATCATCCTAATTACCTCAGGATCCTCGACACCCCAACCAACCATCCTACTACACCAAAAAGGACCTTTTGAAAGTGATGGAACTTATGGAATCCTCATCCTACATTAGATTATCCGGATGTTGGCTAAAGTCAACTCTTTCACTTCATAAGCCTCTAAAATAGAAAACCTCACACAAAACTCTCCCAACAACCTCGAGAAGCATGCCACCCAATTCAGTACTATACAAAATCTATTAGGAAGCTATGGGAAGGGGAAAAATAGTAAAATCATGTAAAAATATAGAAATAACATCGAGAGTCATTACATGAGGATTGCTTAATAGTCTATACCATATAAGACAACCACTCATCTCATTATTCACTTGAGACATTTTTCATTTTTCAATAAGGTTTGTGTACATCTTACTTTCTGCAGACCCCACTTGTGGGATTACAATAAATGTAACGACCTGGAAAATGATAGAGTGAAACTAGAGCCTCACATGTGAGTTTGGAGTCGAGAACTTAATGAAATGATTATATTTGAATTTGACCCAAAAAGTTCTTAAAAATATGCTTAGGAAGTTACCGGAAACTTGTTTAGCTGTATATAAAAAGATCCGTTTCGTTTTTCGAAAATCCGACTTCATATTCTTGTTTAGGGGGTCAAATTGAGTGGGAAATGGGTCTAACCCAAATTTTAGAGCAACCGTATCAAAATCCAAAATTTCCAAGTGAAGCCTTTTTCGAGGGTCTACTTTGGAGGGTCATATCTCCTAGCACACAAATTATTTGGGTGGCCAATAATATATCCATGGAAAACCCTTTGAGTTAGCTACCTAACGCACTTCGTTTCATCTCATTCAGAGTTCGGACGAAGAAGTTATGTCCATATTCGTAAAATCTGTTCGGCAGGAAAAGGCAATTTCCAATAGGCGTGGTTACTGTTCACCCGCCTCATTTTTTTTCTAAGTGTTGGACCATTCTTCCAAAGGACATATATTATTTCCTAGATACCACTAGTTCAATTCCCATCCCTAAAACATTTCCCTCTCTACAATCCTCCATTAAGAAGAAGAAGAAGTGGGAGCTAGGGCTTTGGATTCAAGGCTTTCTTCATCAAATTTCGTGGGAGATCATAGCAAAGGTATGGTGACCCTTGATCCTTGATTATCTTTCCTTCAAGGAGTCCATTCAAAAGGGTTTCAAAAGTCTTCAAAGAACAAAACTTCTATTTTCTATTCTAGGTATGGGTTCATGGGTAAAATGTTTTCAAAGTCCTTATATTGGTGAATTGAAGTTCTATTTATGATTTTAAGATGATTTTTATATGAAACTTCTTCAAGAACCCATGTTTTCATTAAAAGCCTAGAATTTGCTAATGAAGTGAGTTTAATGCCTATGATTTAATGTTGATGAAATTGTGTTTAGATTGGATTGTATTGTTGATTTATATGGTTTTCTATACCTATTTATGATGAATTGTTGGTATATGGATGAATTGAGGATTGTGGCCTTATGGGCAAGTTATGGAAGAATCCTCTTGTGGTAAGAAAAATGGTTGGGACTTGAGTGTTGTTGATTATGGCTTTGGAGTTGGCTTAATCTCATATTATGGATAAAAAAATTGTTCTTGCTTGGTTTGATCCATTTATGGTGGAGGTGTTTAATTATGGAATGTATTGTGACCATGGCCTTGAAGGCATAGTATGAGAAATATAAGTGTTACATGACATTTTTATGAATGGGCATTTAATGGAACTAATGTGATCATGTTATGAACGTAAAGGTGTTGCTATTGAAAGATTATTTCTCAATTTGACACTCATGAATGTTGATGATAGAATATGAAGGATTCTTCAATATAAAGTATACCTTGAATTGGTAGGGCTTATGCATCATTTTCTTGTATAAATGATTATATTGTTGATTGTTGAATCCTCGGATCGGTAGGCTAGTGGCACCCTTCCACACGAGCTTATAATGAACCTTGGAATCGGTAGGCCTATGGCACCTTTCCATGAAGGTTAATGATGAGACTTGAACCGGTAGGCCCATGGCACCCTTTCAAGAGGAGTTAATGAGCTTTCCTAAATGAACCTTGAAACGGTAGGCTTAAAGCACCCTTTCACGTGTTAATAAATGTAATTTGGAGTTGGTAGGCCAATGGCACCTCTCATATGTGATAATGTCAATGTAACGAACTATTCTATGGGAATGTTGGCTAAGCACCGAGTGGATTTGGTTAGATGGAAACTCCCCCAATAGTTAGGCATGAGTTTCAATGATCGTCTACCTTATCCCATAAACTATGTGCCCGCATAGGTAGCTAGTGGATCCATTAAGCTATATACCGGTCTTCCTTAGGCAAGTAGACCACCTCTTTACGGTGTGGGGACTTATGACACCGGATTCCATGACAAGCTCTCATGGTCTATGTCGGTTAAACGCTTACTTCCCATCATGCGAGATTTCATTATGGTTTCTTGATAGGTTCTACAAAGTGTAGGTAGTAGTATGGGATGCTACCTATACATTGCACGAGTAGGCTTGGAGAGGGTCATAGTGAGTTTCTCTAAATCCTAATGTATGTGATACAATTGTGGCCTAAATGAGGTTATTAAAGAATGTTGGCTCTCAAATGCTTAATATGAGATGCATGCTATACTTGGGTTATATTACGAGTTATTTTCCCTTGTCATGTCTTAATTAATGATATACCTCTTATGTATGAATATGGTGCAAAGGTGAAAGAAAGGAATGATAAGTTACCTTAAGTGACCTTAATGTGGTGCCTTAGTATGGATGGTGGTATGGGACGCCATCCATACATTGCACGAGGTATAGCATAAGGGTTTCTTGAGGTGAAGGTCCAAGGTAAAGGTTTTCAGGTTGAAATTGTTTAAAGGTAATATTATGACTTACTTGATGTTTATGCTTGTATTGTATGTCTTTTATGCAACTATTCATGGTACTTCAAAAAGTGGCATAATGCATGGTTTCTAACCAAAATGTCCCTTTTAAAGCATGTTTTGCATGGTCATCATACTTAGTACATTTTGTGTACTAACCCATATTTTTCATAATTTTACTATAAGTGTAGGTTCCGGCAAGTGATCCCTCCTAGCTAGTTTGAAGTGTTGGATTGCTTTCCTCCAAGACTTGGTATGTCCTCATGGATTCGAGGATAAGACTTTTAAGTTCTTTTGTTCATGTAATAGACTTTTTTTGATTGTAAAGGGCCGTGTCCTTACTTATGTTTTGTGACTGTGTCTAAGATGGCCATGTGAGACTTAGACTTCCGCTGTGTGTTTTTAAAGTTGTTTTAATGAAGTTTAAATGTGTGGATGTAAATAAGTTTTTTTTATTCCACACTATTTTCATTATTGAATGCAATGAATGACTATGTGACTTGTATAAAACCCCTTCGGGGTCGAATACGCCATGTTACGACTAGGGGGTACTCTCGGGTCGTGACAATAAATATGTTGTTTTATTCTTGAAATTTTGAACCTTTGGAAGTGTGTGTTCACTAATTCTAGATCATTATGAATTAATAAGAAAAGAAAACCTTGAGTGCCTTATGGTAAGAGAATCCAAGAAAAGCTAACCCTTACATGGTTGTAGCTCCGCCCCTAGTTGTTGGTTGGTTTTGACTCAGGATCTAAAATGAACCAACTTTAGCGTTGGACCAAATACTTTCTTTTGTGCGAGCAGGGTCAAAACTTTATCTATACTTGTATTGTCCATAAGACAAATCAATTATACCGTACAATGTTTTTATGAAGTGGATTCATAGAAACCCTCTTGACACCAGGTAGGTTTGCCCTTGCTTGTGCACCCGACTCAAATTATAACAAAAGGAATGAGGTTGGGGATAGAAGCCTACAAAATTCACATGAATTTCCTACGGAATTACCCACTAGTGGAGAATCCAATTTTCACCCAATGGGGGATGACTACCCAATACCAATGAATCTTCCACAGACCGAACTTCCTTTTTATCACCCCCAATAGCCAAGGTGATAGTACTGGGACCAAACATCCCCCCAATCTTGCCGATCTATGTCCCAACTTTCGACCCTTCGAGCGGTATTTACACCCACCTTCACACCAACCATAAATCGAACAAGACACAAGTCCTCTTCCATCCATGACACTTCAACAAGGAATTCGCCCAAAGGTATACGTTCTCAAATCTAAGAAATCCTTTTGGTAAATATGCAATTTTTTTTAAGAAATCCCTATGCATCTCATTAAAATACATATTTATAGAAAAGGATTTATGGAGTTGAGAGCATAAAACTTTGGATGAACTTCTTTATGGAGATCCATACATGGAATAAGAGTTGATTCTTGTTCGACTTGTGGTTGGTGTGAAGGTGGAGTATGAGTTCTGCTCGAAAAGTCAGAACTTGGGACGTAGATCAACGAGATTGGTGGGCTGTTTGTTCCCAGTACTGTCACCCCTAGTTGTTGAGGGTAATAGAAATGGAGTTAGGCTCGTGGTAGAATCATAGGGATTGGGTAGTCATCCCCCCATTGGGTGAAAATTGGATTCTCCATTGGTGGTGAGTAATTCCATGAGAAACTCATGTGGTTGTCATAAACTTCTATCTCAATCTCATTCCTTATGGTATAATTTGAGCCAGCTACATGAGATCTTGAATGTTCATAGTTATTTCTTGGTTGTTGTCCATATGAACGCTAAATGTCAGTGAATGGATGGAGAGCCTTATCTCCAACTACGATTGGGGTGTTTGATAAACATAAGATTGAATGGTACTGCTAGATATTAGCGGTTGAGGCATTTGTGGTGGTGGTGATGGGGTGGTGGAGCAAGATGGGATTGAATATCGATAAACGGCGCGATGGTAGATGAGGTAAGATCTGTAAGTAGAAATGAAGTTGTGCATTGTATGTGTGAGGTGTTTATTTTCCTTCATATATGAATGTCTATTTATAGTTATTTCTCATAATGTCTATCTCTTTCAAATTATATTAATAGGATTGGTCAAGATATTTTATTATTGGTCGACTTTATAATAGTGACCTCATTTATTATCAGTCAATTTAACAATAATGAGATTCCTCAAATTTGTTAATATGTTCCATTAGTCCAATTATATTAGTCCCCTGTCCTATTTATTTGTCCACTTTTCCTTTGTTTAGTTGTGCCTAATTATTTGTTTATTTTGACAAATCAAAAAAAGACAATTTTTTTTACTTAATATACCCTCAATTAATTAATTTGAAAAAGGTACAACTTGAAACTCTTATGTTTTTAATTCATCAACTTCGTAGTTAATTGGGGTAAAATGATAAACTCATTATGTCAATCATTGTTTTCTCAATAGGTGTGTCAATTTAAAAGTGGCAAAGGAATTAGGGATATAGGGAGTAATAGGATTGGTCAAGATATTTTACTATTGGTCAACTTTATAATAATGAGCTCATTTATTATCAGTCAACTTAACAATAATGAGACCCCTTAAATTTTTCCAAATTATTTAAAATCAAATTTTAACTAATATGCCAAATATAGGAATAGATTAGTCAAAGATTATAATAATCTTGGATCAGAAAAAA
>NC_064285.1:59309831-59334591 GCF_019186545.1 Solanum stenotomum | reverse complement strand
GGGACCAAACATCCCCCCAATCTTGCCGATCTATGTCCCAACTTTCGACCCTTCGAGCGGTATTCACACCCACCTTCACACCAACCATAAATCGAACAAGACACAACTCCTCTTCCATCCATGACACTCCAACAAGGAATTCGCCCAAAGGTGTACGTTCTCAAATCTAAGAAATCCTTTTGAGAAATCCCTATGCATCTCATTAAAATACATATTTACAAAAAAGGATTTATGGAGTTGAGAGCATAAAACTTTGGATGAACTTCTTGATGGAGATCCATACATGGAATAAGAGTTGATTCTTGTTCGACTTGTGGTTGGTGTGAAGGTGGAGTATGAGTTCTGCTCGAAGAGTCAGAACTTGGGACGTAGATCAACGAGATTGGTGGGCTGTTTGTTCCCAGTACTGTCACCCCTGGTAGTTGGGGGTGATAGAAAGGGAGTTCGGCCCGTGGGAGAATCATAGGGATTGGGTAGTCATCCCCCCATTGGGTGAAAATTGGATTCTCCACTGGTGGCTTGTAATTCTATGGGAAACTCATGTGGTTGTCATAGACTTCTATCTCAACCTCATCCCTTATGGTATAATTTGAGTCAGGTACACGAGATCTTGAATGTTCATAGTTATTTCTTGGTTGTTGTCCATATGAAAGCTAAACGTTAGTGAATAGCTGGAGAGCCTTATCTCCAACTACGATTGGGGTGTTTGATAAATGGAACATTGAATGGTACTACTAGATATTAGTGGATGAGGCATTTGTGGTGGTGGTGATGGGGTGTTGGATCAAGATGGGATTGAATGTCGACACACGATGCGATGGTAGATGAGGCAAGATTTGTAAGTAGAAATGAAGTTGTGCATTGTATGTTTGAGGTGTTTATTTCCCTTCATATATGATTGTGTATTTATAGTTATTCTTCATAATGTCTATCTCTTTCAATTTATTATATTAATAAGATTGGTCAAATATTTTATTATTGGTCAACTTTATAGTACTGAGCTCATTTATTATCAGTCAACTTAACAATAATGAGATCTCTTAAATTTGTTAATATGTTCCATTAGTCATATTAATAGGATTGGTCAAGATATTTTATTATTGGTCAACTTTATGATAATGAGCTTATTTATTATCAGTTAACTTAACAATAATGAGACCCCTTAAATTTGTTAATATGTTCCATTAGTCCAATTATATTAATAGGATTGGTCAAGATATTTTATTATTGGTCAACTTTATAATAATGAGTTCATTTATTATCAGTCAACTTAACAATAATGAGACCCCTTAAAATTGTTAATATGTTCCATTAGTCCAATAAGTAGTTCAATGAACTATATAAAATATGTCGTTCCTTATGATTATACAAATTCGCCTCAATAAGCATATTCCTGCCTTCTTTTTCAAATAATTTAAAAGCAAATTTTAACTAATATGCTAAATTTAGGAATAGATTAGTCAAAGATTATAATAATCTTTGATCAGAAAAAGGCTAAGTGCAATGAGTCAACAATGATTCTTTTGTGTTTAGCTTACAAAGATTTCGTGTAACTTCTTATGCCAATTTTAGAAATAGATTAGTCAGAGATTATACTCTCTCCGTTCCTTTTTATATGTCATCCCTTTCTATAAATAGTTGATCCATAATACTTGTCATTTCATAAAATCAATGCATAAATTACCATATTGTTCCTTTTTTACCCATGTGAGTTATTAGCCTTGAAAATATACATTTGACCAACTTAGAAAAACTAAGTAAATGATTCATGTTCATTGGTTAAATTAATTAATCAAGATAAATTAATTCGTATTCATTGATTGAAATCTTGAGTTCCAAAAAAATTAATTAACGGTAGAATAGTAAACTTACTTAGTTTCTTAATGCATGTGAAATTCAAAATGGTGACATATAAATAGGAACGGAGGGAGTAGTAATCTTGAACTAGAAAAAATCCTAAGTGCAATGATCTCAGTAGTGACTCTTTTGTGTTTATTTTACAAACATTTCTTGTAACTTCTTTTATCACACTAAATATATTCTCAAGTTCAAAAAATTGCAAAAAGTCACCTCTAACTTTTTTTATGAGGATCTCTGTAATGATTTAGGGAAGCACTACGTATAGTTCTGCTATTTTTAAGGAATATTTTTGTATTTATGGGCCAATTTTTTATTACTCAACTTTCTAAATTTTTTGTGTGTATTAGCCTATGGATTTGGCGCCTTGTGGCACCCAAATTTTTTTCTAAAAAACTTTATGAGGACCTCCGTAAAGAGTTGAGGGAGCATTACGTATAGTCCCTCCATTTTTAGACATATTTTTTCATTTACGGGCCAACTTTTTGAAATTTCGCGACTTTCTTGATTTTTCGTGTGCTCGTGGATTTGGTGCCTTGTTACACCTGTACACTTTTTTTGAAAAAACTTTATGAGGACCTCCGTATTGAGTTGGGAGAGCATTATGTATATTCCCACCATATTTTAAAGGCATATTTTTACATTTACCGGTCAAGTTTTAGGAATGACACGACTTTCTTGATTTTTCATTTGTATTACCCCATGAATATGACTCTTTGTGACATCCAATAATTTTTTCTGAAAAAATTTATGAGGACCTCCATAATAAGTTGGGGAGAATTACATATAGTCCCACCATTTGAAGGCATATTTTTGTATTTACGGGCCAAGTTTTAGGAATAACGCGAGTTTCTTGATTTTTTGTGTGTAATTATCCTTTGTATTTGGCACCTTGTGGCAACCGGAAATTTTTTCAGAAAAATCTTTATGAGGACCTTTGTAATGAGTTGGGGAAGTATTATGTATAGTTCCACCATTTTTATGGTATATTTTTGCATTTATGGGCCAACTTTTAGAAATTACGCGACTTTCTTAATTTTTCGTGTGTATTAGCCCATGAATTTGACGCCTTGTGGCACGAAGAATTTTTTTCTAAAAAACTTTATGAGGACCTCCTTAATGAGTTGGGGAAGCATTACGTATAGCCCCACTATTTTTTGACATATTTTAGCATTTACGGGCCAACTTTTAGGAATTACGCAACTTTCTTGATTATTCATGTCTAATTAGCCAATGGATTTGGCCCCTTGTGGCACTTGGATATTTTTTCTTAAAAAAACTCTATGAGGACCTCTGTAAGGAGTTAGTGGAGCATTACTTTTAGTCCCACTATTTTTTAATACATATTTTTGCATTTACGGGTCAACTTTTAGGAATTACGCGACTTTCTTTATATTTCGTGTGAAATTTGCCCATCGATTTGACACCTGGAATTTTTTTTTGAATTTTTTTTTTGAGAACCTCTGTAATGAGTAGGGGGATCATTACGTATAGTCCCAGCATATTTTTTCATTTATCAGTCAACTTTCAGAAAATGAATGACTTAGTTGATTTTTCGTGTGTATTAACCCATGAATTTGGCTCCTTGTGGCACCCAAAAGAATTTTCTTAAGAAAATGTATGAGGACTTCTGTAATGAGTTGGGGGAGCATTACACATATTACCACCCATTTTAAGGCATATTTTTTTGCATTTATGGACCAACTTTTAGGAATTACTCGACTTTCTTAATTTTTCATGTGTAATTAGCCCATGGATTTGACGCCTTGTGGTATTTGGATATTTTTTCTCGAAACACTTTATGAGGACCTCCGTAATGAGTTGGGGGAGTATTGCGTATCTTTCAACCATTTTAAAGACATATTTTTCCTTTACAGACCAACTTTTAGAAATTACGCGACTTTCTCCGTAAGGAGTTGGAGAGTATTACGTATATGTAACACCCCGCTATTTGAAAGAGCTAAAAATTAGAAAGAACCATTTTTTTTGGAAGGAATGAAAATCTGAAATTTGGCAAGTAAGTTAAGTATGTGTTTTGGGTCAACTTCAAACGATCATAACTCCTAGTACATGATGAGTTAGGTGGGATACAAGATATCAAATAAATGGTCTTTTAATTATCTTTCCAACGCCACCGAGTTTGCTAATTTTTGAGTTTATATGAGGGAGATATGTCTGTTTGAAGTCGGACTGTTCGGATAAGGAAAGTCAACCGGATTTTATAGGGGTATTTTGGTCTTTTCATTACCCAATTAATTTATTTCGTTTTTAGTAAGTTATTTGGGGTCTAAACTAAGTTGGTTTAGTTTACGCATTCCAAAATACGCTAGGGCTTTGAGAGAAGAGAAAAGAGGAGAAAAAGTCAAGATTTTGTCAAGATCACAAGATTTTGTTGTGGATTTCTCCAAGGGTTGATCCCTAAAGAGGTATGTGAGACTTTCATAGCGTTGGGTTTGTTCACCCACGCGTCAATCATGTTTATTTCAGCGAAAGTAGTTTTAGAAAGTTGAAAGTTGATCTTGAATTGTGTTCTTGAAATCTGCCTTCGTTCTTGAGTTAGGATGGGATTGTTGAGTTCTTGAGGAAATCATGTCGATTTTAGAGTAGTTTATGAGTAGATTCTTGTGTACATGTACTGGGTACTTGAATCTAAAGAGAAATTGAGAAAAAGAATCAAATTTAGGCGAATTGAGGTGAGAAAATGAAGAAGGAAAAAGTCGGGTAGAAACAGGGTACCAAGTTCGATGCGGACCTGTTCCTATGAAGTGGAACTTTTCTCCACGTCGCGGAGAGGTCGTGGACACCTCTTCCTTAAAATTTATTTCGCGACCAAATATTAAAATGCATCTCCGCTTTCTTGATCGTTTCTCATGTTTAACTATCTAAAAACACTCCTAATCATCACGATTTCCTTCATATCACAAATCACAACCTTGAATTCATAATTCAAATTCAAGGTAAAGTTAAGAGTCAAGTCTTGAGGGTTCTTCGAATCATTTTAAGAAGTCTTTTACAAATCTTTTAAACTTGTTTTAAGACTTAAGCATCGAGATTGAGAAAGAGTAGAGACGAGTTTATTTTCTTTATAATGTTATATGGGGACTGTGTGTTCCCAAAGAGTAAATGTTTTCACATTTAAGATGAGAGAAAACACCGATTTCCAAATGAGTTTTCATGAGTAGTTTTGAGTTCAATCTCTTTTAAGAGATAGATTTTTGAGTAATAACCTCAAACAACAGAGAAAGAGTTATGTTTTTAAACAAATGAGCTGAGCATATTTTTGGAGTAGTATTGAGCACTGATATGGGGACGAGTTCATAATAACTCAAGTCTTCATAAACCATGTAGCCATCATGGGTAGAAAGGGTCATACTTTTTAGATGATTCCTTAATGCTTTTTTGCATAAACTAGTGGATCCACTTAGTTAAGGCGTTCTATATCCCGGCAAGTTATAGGACAGTTCTGGCAGCATGGGCGAGAGGCTGCTCATAGTGATGGTTGTCGGTTAGAGAGACTCCCATATAAGTATATTACTTTATTATATATACATTGAGTTGTTATTGTATTCTTCAATACATTGAGTTGCTACCTTCTGTTTAAATGCTTTATATAAACTGCATCTTTATTGTTGTTTATTTCTGCATTGAATTGAGTATCCATGGGTTGAGTAAAACTTAGGTAAGTGTTTCTTTTAGATTCCAGTTCAAGCTCATGTATTGTTTAGATTTACCCTCGCTTGCTCGTACATTTAATGTACTGTTGCCATTTGGCCTGCATCATTTTATGATGCACATACATGTAACTAGGATCAGTATCCAACGCTTCGTTGATCCAATTAAGCACTTAGAATCAGTTGGTGAGCCTCCTTGTTTCCGAATGATTCCCTTTTTATTGCTTTACTATGATAGATTATTTGGATATCATTGGTCTTGTCCTGACGTCCATCTCAGTTATTAGAGGCTTCATAGACAGTTAGTTAGTAGTTCTTTAGTATTGTTATTTCAGTTGTATTGATTACCAGACTTAAGTTGCCACTTTGGCTAGTTGAATGTTTATTTCTAAAAACATTCCAAGTTATCTTGAGTAAAGTTGCATTTTGATTTCTTTTATTAATGCTTAGAGTCTTCCACTGAGTAGTAAGCCAGACCAAGGATTCGCTTGGGGCCAACAATGGTTCTCGAGTGTCAGTCCCTCCCAGGGTGTAGGCTCGGGGAGTGACAAACTTGGTATTAGAACACATAGTTCAAGAGTCCTAGGGAGTCGGAGCCGTGTTTGTAGATTACTAGTCATCGGTGTGAAGCGCGCCACATCTATAATTAGGATACAATAACATTTAGGAAGTATCACACTTCTTTCATACTCATCTCGTGCAATAAAGTTTATCTCTATGAAGTTTCTTTCGAACTCGTGCTTGTGTATGTCTTTCAGATCATGCCTCCATGAAGAGCTGTTAGAGGTCGTCCCACTAGGAGGAACATTGAGGAGCAAGGGGTACCTAATGCACCAGAAGTGCAACCTCCAGGAGAGGTCACTAGCGCTGAATTTCGGGAAGCTATCCGAATGTTGAGTCAAGCTGTGACCAATCAAGTTGGGCAACAGAGAGGAGTTTGGCAGGAAGGGGATGATACTTCAAGGATCCGCGAGTTCTTAAGGTTGTATCCTCCATGCTTCACTGGTTCAAGCATCACAGAGGATCCAGAAAACTTTGTTGAAGAGCTTCAGAAGGTCTTTGAGATTATGCATGTTACTGATGCTGAGAGAGTGGAACTAGCTGCATACCAACTAAAGGGTGTCACTAGAATCTGGTTTGATCAATGGAAGAAGGGTAGATCTGAGAGTGCACCAATTATAAGCTGGGTTGTGTTTAAGGATCCCTTCTTGGGCCGTTTCTTTCCCCGGGAACTGAGAGAAGCAAGGTACGGGAATTCCTTACTCCTAAGTAGGAATCTATGAGTGTTCACGAGTACAACCTTAAGTTCACCCAAATTTCCCGTTATGCTCCAGAGATGGTTGCGAATATGAAGAGTAGGATGAGTCTGTTTGTTGCTGGGTTGTCTTGTCCGTCAAGTAAGGAAGACAATACAACTATGCTGATAAGAGATATGGACATAGCGAGGTTGATGATTCATGTGCAGCAGGTTGAGAAGGATAAGCTGAGGGATAGAGAAGAGTTCAGAAATAAGAAAGCTAAGACGTCAGGGAATGAGTCCGGGGAGAAAAAGAGTAATGCCAACCGGTCATCATTCCAACAAAAGAAAAATGGACCTGCTCCATCATCTGCTAGTGCACCTGCACCAAGGAACAAATGTGAGTACAATATTCAGAATTCACAGAATTTCATAGCTAGACCTGCATAGGCTCAAGGTAGTGTGGCACGAGGAGGTAACTGGGTTCTTGCATGTGCTAAGTGTGGTAGAAATCACCTCGGAATGTGTCGTGATGGCTCCACTGGTTTCTTCAAGTATGGTCAAGAGGGTCAATTCATGAAAGAGTGTCCCAAGAACAGGCAGGGCAGTGAAAATAGGGGCAATAGAGCCCAATCTTCTTAAGTTGCTCCACTAGACAAGGCTACACCTAGAGGATCTACTTCAGAGACTAGCAGAGGAGCAAACTGCCTATATGCTATCACTAATTGGCAAGAGCAAGAGAATTCTCCAGATGTTGTCACTGGTATGATCAAAGTCTTTACTTATGATGTTTATGCTTTGCTTGATCCAGGAGCGAGTCTATCTTTTGTGTTTCTTATATTGCGATGAATTTTGATATTCTTCATGAGCAACTTCTTGATCCCTTCATTGTTTCTACACCTGTTGGTGAGTCCATTATAGCTGAGAGAGTCTATCATTATTGTATCATTTTCGTCAATCATAAGAGCACCATGGCTGATTTAGTTAAGTTAGACATGGTAGATTTTGATGTCATTCTGGGTATGGACTGACTTCATGCCTGTTATGCCTCAGTCGATTGTAAAACTCGAGTAGTCAAGTTTCAGTTTCCTAATGAGCCAATTTTGGAGTGGACGAGTAGTTTAGCAGTGCCTAAGGGTCGTTTTATTTCGTACCTTAAGGCCAGAAAGTTTGTTTCCAAGGGGTGTGTCTATTTGTAACACCCTGCACATCTAAGGGCCTAAGCTAGAGCCTAACATGTAGTTTGGTGTCCTAAAAAGGGTTAACGTCAAGATACGAGTCGTAAAATATGTTCCCTAACCTAGTACTAAGGTCCTAGAGCTTATACATCAAGGCAAGGCCTCCCTCAAGGACCTCCCAAAGGTCCTTGATGAGGGCCAATAGAGTGACCAAAAAGCTGTCAAAAACAACTTGGTCTACAAAGTGGGCACCCACGAGCCATGGGTGGACTCACGCCCCGTAGGTGGGGGTCGTGAGTCAAGCATTATTCTCCCTAAACTTCCCCCAAACTTCCAAGTTATAGCCCCATTCCACTAGGGTGCAGTACGGTCCGTGGACCTACTCACGCCCCGTGGAAGGGCCTCGTAAGTTGAGATTTAGTCTCCTCCACCTTTGGCTGACTTCTCCCTCTCTAAACCAAACCACGCCCATGCAAGATGGGCCGTATACCTATCCATGATCCATGGATATGGTCCGTGGATCCCAACCTACAAAAGCTGGTTTGGGGGTCGGCCATAATGAGGGTAATTTCATAAATTCCTCTTTTATTAATTAATGGTAGGGGCAGTTATTATTAGTTGTTTTACGTATAATAAAGTATTTTTAAGTATTAAAAAAGTCTTTTTAACTCTCATAACTCATAACACTCAAAATCAAACCCACTTCCCTCTCAAAATATTCTCTCTCTAAACTCCATTGAAGAACAAAGAAGAAGCTCAAGATTAGGTTTCAACCTCCAAGATTTTCACTCCAATTTAGTGGGAAAACATCAATTAAGGTATGAGAACCTTGATTCATGGAACATCTTTCTCCATGAATCCCTTCAACTCTTGATTTTGAAATTGGTAACTTGTTCAAAAACTAGGGTTTCTATTCTAACCATGGGTTCTTCCTAAAAATGATTTTATTATGTTAATTGCATTATATTATAGATGATTTGATGTTTAATGGTGATTTTCATCGTAAAATCCCCCTTGAACCCATGAACACCCCCATGACCCCAATTTCAAGTATTGTGATGGGTGTATTGATGCAAGACTACTACTATGAATTGTTTCTATGTGAATTTAGTTATTGAATCTTGTTTTATTCATTCCTGTTGTAGTATCTTTAGGTGTAATTGTGAGACATGGTTCATGACCTTGAAAAGAGGTAAATTGCTAGGATTTGTACATGTTGATGAAAGTTGTGTATAACCTATTGATTCACTTAGAAAGTAAATCTCCTATGACTAATGTGTAAAGTATGGTACTGTTGAAAGTATTGATATTCTCTTACCCTTATACTTAATCATGCATGAATAGTCTAGGATGATGATGATGTATTGTGTTGATTGAAAGTCTAATTCTCATGAAAACACTATGAATGTAATGTGAAAGTCTTACTCACACACTAATGTTGATTCTAAGGTTTAAAGTACATTCTCACTTTTAATGAATCTATGAGCTAATTTTAGGGATTGTATTGAACAAGGGATAGAGCATTCCTTCACACATGTAAATGTAATCCAAGACTTAATTATGTATAATTTGGGAGATAATGCTTAGCACTGAGTGAATATGGACAATGAGGTAAAGGCACTCCCGCCAATGCAATAGTGAGGGTCATCCAAAGTGAACTTATGAGATGGAAGCCCCTCCGCCAATGCAAGAGGGTGGGTTACTAGAAGCAATCTCCATTTTCCATAACTATGTGCCAACATAGGACTTAGCTAGTGGATCCACCTAGACGCTATACACTTCGTCCTACCTTAGGCAAGTAGGACACTCTCTTTGGTGTGGGGTTACACGACATCGGATTCCATGTAGCTCACATGGTCTATGTCGGTTATGCTATTCTTCCCTAAATGAATGATAATGAATGAGACACGGGCTATACTATGATTTCTTGGTGAGTTTACTTATTAGGAGTGAGGGTGTGGGACTTCACTCCCACATTGCACAAGTGGACTTGGTAGGATGTTGTGGGATGGTTCCTTATTATTGTAATGAGATACGAATGTATACATATGTCTTGAATGGCTTTCCTAGTATTCAAAGTAATGTTCATGATTATTTCCTTATTGGTGACTAATGATTATAATGAGGTTTAAAGGTGATATGCATGACCAAGGGAGCATCAAGGTTTAAAGGTGATATGCATGACCAAGGGAGCTTCAAGGTGACACTAAGTAGGGTTGGTATTGTAGGATGCTAACCATGCATTGCACAATTATTCCTTAGAGGTTGCTAAGGTGTTTATATTACCATGTAGTGAGTATAAATGTGATTATGGCTTGTGTGGTACATTGGAAATGCATGCTGGTTACTAAACTTGACAAAGGCATACTTTTCTAACAAAAATGTCCTTTTTATCATATTTAAGGTTTTTATGCATGTTTCCATACTTAGTACATATTATGTGCTAACCCTTTCTTCCTTCTACATCTTAATGAGTGTAGGTTCTGGCTAGGTGACTATCACTCTCTCCTTGAAGAAGACTTGGATTGCTTATCTCCAAGTTGTGGTGAGTCCTCAAGTTCGAGGATGGGATTTCCTATCTTTTAGTTCTATTGTACTTCTCATGTTGAGACTTTTATTGATGTATAAGGGCTAATCCCTCACCACAACTTCGAGGATGGGATTTCCTATCTTTTAGTTCTATTGTACTTCTCACGTTGAGACTTTTATTGATGTATAAGGGCTAATCCCAAACTTTGTATTCCTATGTTTTAGATGGTGGTTTGAGACAAAGTCTAGTTTTCCTATTACTTTCTTTTATGAAAAGTGAAGTTAAACTTCGATTGTAAAGTTTTAAATTTTCTGCATTATTTCAATGTCTTATGTAATGATAATGCTAGATGCTTGTATGAGACCCCTTTGGGGTCAAGTACTCCATGTTACGTCTAGGAGGTACTCCCAGGTCGTGACACTATCACTTAGTCCAAGTTAATGACTCAAGTGTTGAGACACCACCTATTTAGTCAGTTTCAATTGTTAGTGAGTTTCCAGAAGTTTTTCCAGGCGACCTTCCCGGAGTCCCTCTTGAGAGAGAAATAGACTTCGGTATAGATATTCTTCCCGATACTCGTCCTATCTATATTCCACCATATAGAATGGCTCTAGTTGAGTTAAAAGAGTTAAAAAAGCAGTTAAAAGTTCTTTTTGAGAAAGACTTTAATCGACCAAGTATCTCACCTTGGGGAGCTCCGATCTTATTTGTGAGAAAGAAAGATTGTTCTCTTAGAATGTGCATAGACTACCGTCAGTTGAACGAGGTTACTATCAAGAATAAGTATCTTCTTCCGAGAATTGGTGACCTTTCTGATTAACTTCAGGGTGCCACTTGTTTTTCTAAGATAAACCTCAGATCCGGCTATCATAAGTTGAGAGTAAGAGAAAGTGATATTTCTAAGACAGCTTTCAGGACCCACTATGGTCATTATGAGTTCCTAGTTATGTCTTTTGGTTTGACCAATGCTCCTAAAACATTCATGGACCTTATTAATAGAGTATTCAAGCCCTGTCTAGAATATATGTGTTATCGTATTCGTTGATGACATTTTAAACTATTCGAGGAATAATAAAGATTATGCTAGTCATCTCAGAATAGTTCTCCAAACTCTAAAGGATAGAGAGTTGTATGCCAAATTTTCTAAGTGTGAGTTTTGGCTTGAGTTTGTGGCATTCTTAGGCCACATTATTTTCGGTGATGGAATTACAGTTGATACTAAAAAAATAGAGGCAGTGAAGAATTGGCCTTGACCCACATCTCCAACTGATATTATGAGTTTCTTGGGGTTGGCTGGATATTATAGAAGGTTCGTCGAGGGGTTTTCATCTATTTCATTTCCTTTGACTAAGTTGACTAAAAAAATAGTTAAATTTCAATGGTCTGAAGCTTGTGAGAACAACTTTCAGAAATTGAAAAAGCGGTTGACTACTGCCCTAGTATTGACCTTACCAGAGGGTACACAAGGCTTTGTGGTTTATTGTGATGCATCCAGAGTAGGTTTGGGTTGTGTGTTAATGTAGAATGACAATGTTATAGCTTATGCCTCTAGACATCTTAAGATTCACTAGAGGAATTACCCAACCTATGATCTATAGTTGGCTGTTGTAGTGTTTGGTTTGAAAATATGACGTCATTATCTTTATGGTGTCCATGTAGATGTATTCATTGATCCTAAGAGTCTTCAATATGTGTTTAGTCAGAAAGAGCTTAATCTCAGGCAGAGAAGGCAGAGAAAGAGCTTACTCAAGGATTATGACATGAGTATTCTCAATCACCCAGATTAGGCTAATGATGTTGCTAATGCTTTGAGCAGATTGTCTATAGGTAGTACCACCCATTTTGAGGAAGACAAGTAAGAGTTAGCAAAAGATGTGCACAGACTTGTGCGTCTAGAAGTTCGTTTAATGGATTCCAATGAAAGAGTAATGGTAATGAATGGCCCTGAATCTTCATTGGTGTCTGAAGTTAAATAGAAACAAGACCAAGATCTTGTTTTGCTTGAATTGAAGGCAAAATGTTCATAAGCAAAAAGTGATGGCTTTTGAACAAGGGGGAGATAGTGTATTGAGATATCAAGGTAGATTGTGTGTGCCAAGGGTGGATGAACTTCAAGAGAGGATCATAGAGGAAGCTCATAACTCCAAATATTATATCCATCCGGGTTCCACAAAGATGTATCGTGACTTGAGAGAGGTTTATTGGTGGAGTAGTATGAAGAAGGGCATTGCAGAGTTCGTTGCTAAGTGTCTGAATTTCCAGTAAGTGAAGGTAGAACACTAGAGGCCCGGTGGTATGGCTCAGAATATAGATCTTCTGGAATGGAAGTGGGAGATGATCAATATGGATTTCATCACAGGTTTACCACGGTCTCGCATACAACATGATTCGATTTGGGTGATTGTAGATCAAATGACTAAATCAGCCCACTTTTTGCCGATAAAGACTACCCATTCAGCAGAGGATTATGCCAAGTTATATCTTCAAGAGGTAGTTAGACTTCATGGACTTCCAGTGTCGATTATTTCAAATAGAGGTGCACAATTTAGTGCACAGTTTTGGAAGTCATTCCAGAAAGGTTTGGGTTCAAAGGTGAACTTGAGTACTGCTTTTCATCCTCAGACTGATGTTTAAGCAGAGCGCACTATTCAAACTTTAGAAGATATGTTGAGGGCTTGTGTGAATGATTTCAAGGGTAGTTGGGACGATCACCTATCTCTCATTGAGTTTGCTCAAACAATAGTTACCACTCTAACATCCAAATGGCTCCTTATGAGTCTCTTTATGGGAGACGATATAGATCTCCTATTGGATGGTTTGAAGTTATTGAAGCTGGGTTGATAGGACCAGACTTAGTGCATCAAGCAATGAAGAAAGTTAAGATTACTCAAGAGAGATTTAAAACAGCACAGAGTCGTCAGAAATCCTATACCGATGTTCTGAGAAGAGACTAAGAGTTTGAAGTAGATGATTGGATTTACTTGAAGGTTTCACCCATGAAAAGGGTGCTATGATATTTGGCAAGAAGGGAAAGCTTAGTCCCCAGTATATTGGTCCTTACAGAATATCCAAAAAGATTGGTAATGTGGCTTATGAGTTGGAGCTACCACAAGAGTTAGTTGCAGTTCATCCGGTGTTTCACATTTCCATGTTGAAGAAGTGTGTGGGTGATCCTTCACTTATCATACCTACTGAAGATATTGGTACTACGGATATCTTATCTTATGAGGAGATTCCTGTTCAGATTCTAGATCGTCAAGTTCGCAAGTTGAGGACCAAGGAAAAAGCATCAGTCAAAGTTCTGTGGAGAAATCAGTTTGTTGAGGAAGATACTTGGGAAGCTGAGGAGGACATGAAGAAGAGGTACCCACATCTCTTTGAGTCTTGAGGAATTCCAAATTAAGGTACTAATCCTTTTCTTGGCATTTACTTTAAGTTGACTTGTTGTGTTTACATTTTGCTTGTTGGGTGTTTGAGCTGGATGTTAGATGTTACACCCTTAGCCTACTAAGACTAATATAATTTGAGGACGAATGTTCCCAAGGAGGAGATATTGTAACGCCCCGCTATTTGAAAGAGATAAAAATTTGAAAGAACCATTTTTTTTAAAGAATGAAAATCTGAAATTTGGCAAGTATATTAAGTATGAGTTTTGGGTCAACTTCAAACGATCATAACTCCTAGTACAAGATGATTTAGGTGGGCTACAAGTTATCAAATGAAAGGTCTTTGAATTATCTTTCCAACTCCACCGAGTTTGCTACTTTTCGAGTTTGTATGAGGGAGATATGCCTGTTTGAAGTCGGGCTGTCTGGATAAGGAAAGTCAACCGGATTTTAGAGGGGTATTTTGGTCTTTTCATTACCCAATCAATTTATTTCGTTTTTAGTAAGTTATTTGGGGTCTAAACTGAGTTTTTTCAGTTTATGCGTTCCACAATTGCGCTAGGGCTTTGAGAGAAGAGAAAAGAGGAGAAAAGGTCAATATTTCGTCAAGATCACAAGAATTCGTTGTGGATATCGCCAAGGGTTGATCCCTAAAGAAGTATATGAGACTTTCATTGCATTGGGTTTGTTCACCCATGCGCCAATCATGTTTATTTCAGCAAAATTCATTCTAGAAAGTTGAAAGTTGATGATCTTGAATTGTGTTCTTGAAATCTGCTTCGTTCTTGAGTTAGGATAGGGTTGTTGAGTTCTTGAGGAAATCATGTCGATTTTAGAGTCGTTTATGAGTATAGTCTTGTGTATATCTACTGGGTATTTGAATCTAAAGAGAAATTGAGAAAATAATCGAATTTAGGAGAATTGAGGTGAGAAAATGAAGAAGGAAAAAGTCGGGCAGAAACTAGGTACCAGGTCTGTGTCGCGTACCTATTCCTCAGAATTGGAACTTTTCTCCGTGTCGCGGAGAGATCGCGGACGCCTCTCCCTCAAAATTTATTTCACGACCAAATATTAATATGCATCTCCGTTTTTTGATCGTTTCTCATGTTTACTATCTAAAAACACTCCTAATCATCACAATGTCCTTCATATCACAAATCACAACCTTGAATTTATAATTCAAATTCAAGGTAGAGTTAGATTCAAGTCTTGAAGGTTATTCAAGTCAGTTTAAGAAGGCTTTAACAAATCTTTTAAACTTTTTTTAAGACTTAAGCATCGAAATTGAGAAAGAGTAGATCCAAGTTCATTTTATTTAAAATGTTATATCAGGACTATGTATTCCCAAACAGTAAATGTTTACACATTTAAGATGAGAGAAAACAACGATTTCCAAATGAGTTTTCGTGAGTAGTTTTAGTTCAATCTCTCTTAAGAGATAGATTTTGAGTAATAACCTAGAAACCACATAGAAAGAGTTATGTTTTAAACATATGATCTGAGTATATTTTGGGAGTAGTATTGAGCATCGATATGGAGACGAGTTCATAATAACTCAAGTCTCCATAAACCATGTAGCCATCATGGGTAGAAAGGGTTATACTTTTTAGATGATTCGTTAATTCTTTTTAGCATAGACTAGTGGATTTACTTAGTTGAGACGTTCTATATCCCGACAACTTCAAGGGGCTAACTATTTCTCCAAAATAGATCTTTGTTCGGGTTACCATCAACTAAGGGTAAGAGGGGTTGACATTCCTAAAACAGCATTTCGAAAAAGATATGGTCACTATGAGTTCCTAGTAATGTCTTTTGGTCTAACGAATGCCCCGACAACTTTTATGGACCTTATGAATATTGTTTTCCGAAATTACCTCGACATGTTCTTCATTGTGTTTATAGATGATATCTTGATCTATTCTAAGAGTGAGAGTGACCATATGGACCATTTGAGAGTGGTGTTGCAAGTCCTCAAGGATAATCAATTTTATGCTAAGTTTAGTAAATGTGAGTTTTGGCTAAAGTCAGTTGCCTTCCTTGGTCATATTGTGTCGAGCAAGGGTATTGAGGTAGATCCAAAGAAGACGGATGCGGTCAAAGGTTGTCCTAGACCTCTAACTCCTACCGACATTAGAAGCTTTTTGGGTTTAGCCGGCTACTATAGGAGGTTTGTTTGAGGGTTTCTCCTCTATTGCTTCTCCATTGACTACCTTAAACCAAAAGAAGGCCACTTTTGTCTGGTCGGAAGCTTGTGAGAAAAGCTTCCAAGAATTGAAAGATAAATTCACCTCCACTCTGATTTTGACCTTATCGGAGGGTACCGATATGTTTGTAGTGTATTGTGACGCTTCTCGAGTGGGTTTAGGGTGTGTCCTTATGCAACATGGTAAAGTAATCGCCTATGATTCAAGGCAACTCAAGATACATGAGAAGAACTATCTTACTCATGATTTCGATTTGGCAGCGGTGGTATTTGCTTTGAAAATATGGAGACATTATCTATACGGGATGCGTATTGATGAGTTCCCCAACCACAAGAGTCTCCAATATGTGTTTAGCCAAAAAGACTTGAATCTCTGACAAAGAAGGTGGTTAGAACTTTTGAAGGACTACGATATGAGTGTCCTTTACCACCCCAGCAAAGCCAACGTGGTTGCCGATGCCTTAAGCCGAATGTCCATGAATAGTGTGGCTTATGTAGAAGATGAGAAGAAGGAGTTCGTTCGTGATGTACATAGGTTGGCCCAGTTGGGTGTCCAACTAGTGGATTCCACCGAGGGTGGAGTCATGGTTCATCATGATTATGAATCTTCATTTGTGGTTGATGTGAAGTCCAAGCAACACCTTGATCCTATATTAATGGAGTTAAAAGAATCGGTACTCAACAAGTCCGTTGAGGCTTTCTCCCAAGGGGGAGATGAGGTGCTTAGGTACTAAGGTAAACTATGTGTTCCGGATATTGACGGCTTGAGAGAGCAAATTTTGGAAGAGGCCCATGGTTCGCAGTATTCTATTCATCCGGGAGCCACCAAGATGTACTGTGTCCTACGGGAAGTCTATTATTGGAATGGTATGAATAAGGATATAACGGGTTTTGTGGCCAAATTTCCAAATTGCCAACAAGTAAAGACCGAACACTTAAAAATCGGGAGGATTGTCCCAATGTATTGATATTCCTACTTAGAAATAGAAGGATGTGAATATGGATTTTGTTGCGGGGTTGCCTCGTACTCAAAGGCAACACGATTCTATTTGGGTCGTTATTGATAGGATGACAAAATCAGCCCACTTTATTCCCGTCAAGGTTTCTTATTCAGCGGAAGACTATGCCAAGTTGTACATCAATGAGATAGTGAAGTTTCATGGAGTTCCCTTATCTATCATTTCAGATCGGGGTGCTCAATTTACTTCACACTTTTGGAAGGCATTCCAAAAAGGACTTGGTACCAATGTTAAGCTTAGTACCGCTTTCCACCCTCAAACGGATGGTCAAGCGGAACGCGCCATTCAAACCCTAGAGGACATGTTAAAGGCATGCGTGATTGACTTCAAGGGTAGTTGGGATGACCATATTCCATTGATTGAGTTTGCCTACAACATAAGTTACCACTCAAGTATTGCCATGGCACCGTTTGAAGCATTGTATGGTAGGAGGTGTAGATCTCTGGTTGGGTGGTTTGAGGTAGGTGAAGTTGCTCTACATAGTCCCGAGTTAGTCTATGAGGCCATTGAAAAGGTCCACCTCATTAGAAAGAGGTTGAAAACGTCTTAAAGTCGGCAAAAATCTTATGTCGACGTTAGAAAGAGGGATCTAGAATTTGAGAGTGGTTATTGGGTCTACTTAAAAATCTCACCTATGAAAGGTGTGATGAGATTTGGTAAAAAGGGAAAGTTAAGTCCCCGATATGTGGGCCCATATCAAATCTTGAAATGTATTGAGAAGGGTGCTTATGAATTAGACTTGCCAAGTGAGTCGGCTTCGGTCCACCCGGTGTTTCATGTTTCCATGCTCAAGAAGTTTGGTGATTCGGTATCCATCCTTCGTTTAGAGGGTTTAGGAGTGGTTTAGAACCTTTCTTATGAAGAAGTCTCGGTTGATATTTTGGATCGGCAAGTGAAAAGGTTAAGAAACAAAGAAGTAACTTCGGTTAAGGTTTTATTGAGGAATCACTTAGTTTAGGGTGATACATGGGAGGCCGAGGCCGATATGAAGTCCCGTTATCCTCATATTTTTCCGTCAACTCCTATTCCAACTAGAAATAAGTAGTTTCTTGAGTTTGTTATTTTGGAAGTCATATGTGCTATAAGTGTTCTTTATGATTTCCTTATGTTGTGCATGTTCTTGTGATAATTCATGTTTAGCATAAATCGAGTTTTCATGTTTTGTATGTTCCTCATGTTGATTTACATTTTGGTATGATGATTGCTTATTTGACTTCATGAGGTGAATTGGTGAACATGTTTAGCTATGGTTTTGATGAAATGTTATGTTGGCTCTATATAGTTGTTGTTAAGCTTGCTTTGAGTTGGAGAAGGTAGTTCCTCCCATGTTTATGCGAATTGATGAACTTTGTGCATGATGGGCTGTACAGGTAGTTTCCTACTTCCTTATAATTGCATTGATTATGTCTTGAGATGGAGTTGATGTTTCCTCCTATGAATTGTGCATTTTGTTATGTTGCATGCTTGTGGGGCTGCTAGTCTTGAGTCTATACTTCCGTAAGGTGCCTAAATCGTCATTCGAGGACGAATGTTCCCAAGGGGGAGATAATGTAACACCTCAGAAAATGAAAGTTAAACTAGAGACTAAACGTAAGGTTAAAAATCATAAAATGACTCCCCGTAGGTTAGTAAACATGATATGGGGGTTTTAGGAGTCAAGGCCTAAGGGACAAGTGCCGAGCAAAAGGGGCAAGCCAATGCTGCTCCAAACTTGAGCGCACTGCCTCAAACTCCATGGCCATCACCACGGCTCGTGGTCATGACCACGGCCCGTGGTAGGCCTTGTAGAGTTGCCTTGGCCAGAGTAGGAAAGCCCCCAGGTGTCTTAGACACTGCCTTAACCTCCACGGAAGGGACCACGGCTCGTGAATCCCTCCGTGAAGAGGACTTGGGTGTGGTGTCATAAAGGGCAAGGTAGCATAGCTACTGCCTCAACCCTCCACGGGCATGACCACGTGCTGTGGTCCACTTCACAAGTCGTGAAGGGGTCCATGGAGATGACTTGGCCAAAAGATCTTGTGCTCCAAAAAGGGAGGCTACTGCCCCAACTCTACGAGGGGGACCACTGGTCGTGGTCCACACCTCGGCTCGTGGAGGTGGTCGTGGTCCCTGACGGGGACCAATTAAATGAGGGGTGTTTTGTGTATTTTTAGGGGAAGTATCTATATATATATATATATATATATATATATATATATATATATTGTTTCTAAGTCAATTTCACCTATTTTCAAGTCATAAACTCAAACACCCAAATAATTCCCCAAAATCCTCTCCTCTCTCAATATTTCTCTCTCTAAGTTCAAGGAAGAAGAAGAAGCCATTGAAGCTAGGGTTGGTAGGTTGTCAAGGTTCTTCACCAAAATTCGTGGTGATTCTTAGTCAAAGTATGGATGCTTTTCATTCTTGGGTAGCTATCACCCAAGAAGCCCCTTCAAATTATGTTTACAAATCCCCCAAATCTAGGGTTTTCAATCTACAACATGGGTCTACTTCCAAAACATTTTCCATTGTTTAATTATGGTCTATTATGATTGATTATGATGATTTATGATGGGAATGGTGAAGTATTGTTGGATTTTGATGAAAATCTACCTTGGACCCCTGATTTCCCCTTCTTCCTAAATTATGAACTAGGGTATAGTTTGATTGATCATGTAAGCTTGTCAATTGATTATGTTTATGTTTATTATGTTATTTAATCATGAAATTCCCCTATATATTTTTGTTATTCTTGAATTTAGGGTTGATCTTGATTCATAGCCTTGAAGGGGAATGACTAGGGTTTATGAATGTTGATGAAGTATGTATTTATGTATATGCTAAGCTTATTTGTCCACTTGAAAGGTGGAGGTGTTTAGTTATTGTGTATATTGTGGTAGTGATGCAAGATCCTTCTTCCCTATACCCCTACACATGACTATGTATGATATGATATGACTATGTATGACATGTTATGACTACGATAGTCTTATTGTGTTAAATGAAAAGTTATTCTCATGAACACACTACGAATATAATGTGAAAGGTTTACTCACATGTTTATGACTCTAAGGTTGAAAGGACATTCTCACTCTAATGAATCTTGAGCTATTATGATGTATGTTGGGTTGAGTGCCTAGTGCATTCTTTTATGAACCTAAACTTAAGAAAAGACTTAATGTGACTTTTAAAGGGAATTATTCTTAGGACCGAGCGGATATGAATATGAGATGGGTTCCTTCACACTAGTAGGGGGGTTCACATTACGGTGTCTCAAGAGATGGAAGCCTCCACATTAGAGTGAGGGTTTCTAGAAGCAATCTCAATATCCCATAACTATGTGCCCACATAGGACTTAGCTAGTGGATCCACCTAAAAGCTAATATGTATGTTCTACCTTAGGCAAGTAGGACACCTCTTTTCGATGTGGGGGTAGAACACCGGATTCCATGTCGCTCACATGGTCTATGTCGGTTGAGGTAAATTTCTCTATATGAGATGAATATGAACTATGATAAGAACATGGACTTTAATTATGACTTCTTAAGATGTATTACTTAGTATGAGTGGGGGTATGAGACTTCACTCATACATTGCACAAGTGGACTTTAAGAGAAGTTATGGTTAGCATCTCTTATGTTATGAAGACTTATGAATTATGCATATATGTCATGTATGAGTGTTAAGGTTGACTTTACTTGTTACAAATTATGATCATGAATGTCTCCTTAATTATGTATGTCGGTTATGGATGAACCAAAGGTAAGATAAGTATGTTGTTGGTAATCTAAGTGTGGTACTTAAAATTTGGTAGGGTTATGGGACTTTACCTTTGCATTGCACTAGTATGACTTTGGGTTGCTTATATGTTGGTATGACTTATGTTTCTTCATAAATGTGCATATTGATTTTCAAACTTGATAAAGGCATGATTTCAACTAAATGTCCCTTTTATGCATAGTTCAATGATTTTTGTGCATGGCTTCCATACTTGGTACTATATGTGCTAACCTATATTTCTACTTTTTACTATGAGTGCAGGTTTCGGTCGTTGAGATATACTTCCTACGACAAGTGAAGCATGGGTTGACTATTCCCTAGGCTTGGTGAGTCCTCGAGTTCGAGGACAAGATGTTATCATTTCTTAGTTTCCATTGTATTTCCTATATTGAGACTTTGTTGATGTAAATAGCTTTTGACCCTATTTGTAATCTCTATTGTACTAGATGGTGATTGAGACAACGTCTAGATTCCTATGTTCATTTATGAAAAAGAAGTTGACTTCTACTGTAAAAGGTTTTAAACTTTCCGCATTATTCTATGACTTATGTGTATGATTATGCTAAGGGATTGTATGTGACCCCTTCGGGGTCAAGTTCACCGTGTTACGTCTAGGGGGTACCCATGGGTCGTGACAAACTTGGTTATCAAAGCACAAGGTTTAGAATAATTCTAGGATTGATGTCTCATGAACCATGTTTAGTAGAGTCTTGTTCATGAGTGTGAAGCGCGCCACATTTATGGATGAGAGGCTATAAAATGTTTAGGAATTTTCCCTTCTTTCATTACTTTTTAGTCGTGCTTTGGAGTTTAAACTCTATAAAGTCCTTTTTCTAACCTCTCTCTTGTGATTATAGGAAATGAATACAAGAAGAGGGAATGCAAGGAGGACACAAGAGGAGAATGTCAATGAGGGAGTTCCTCCCCAAGCTCCTCAAGTTCCTAATGATGAAGGAGTTATGACTAATGTGGAAATAAGGGCGGCTCTCCAAACATTAACTCAAGTCATGACGGCACAAGCACAAGTCGTGACAACTCAAGCCCAAGCCATAAAGACTCATGCAAATAGGGAAGTTGGACCCCGTATTAATCTTAATGCGAGCACCATGGCCTCAAGGCTGAGAGACTTCACAAGAATGACCCCTCCTATGTTTTTTGGTTCCAAAGTGAATGAAGATCCTCAAGAGTTTGTGGAAGAGCTCTACAAGATAGTTGATGCCATAGGGGTGACTTCCATTGAGAAAGTCGAATTAGCCGGGTATCAATTGAAAGATGTGGCCCAAGTATGGTATACGCAATGGAAAGATAATAGGCCTATAAGGGCGGGTCCCATAAGTTGGGAAGTATTCAAGAAAGCGTTCCTTAGTAGAATTTTTCCCCGTGAGAAGAGGGAAGCCAAAGTTGATAAGGAGGGATGAGTGTCCAAGAATACTCATTGAAATTCACTAAGTTTTCCAAATATGCCCCATCTTTGGTGTCTAATCCTAGAGATGAAATGAGTCGGTTTGTGATGGGTGTGTCCGACTCAATTGAGGAAGAATGTCGTGTGACAATGCTTTATGAAAATATGGACATTTCACGTCTAAAGGTATATGCTCAACAAGTTGAGGAGACAAGGCTTAGGAAGAACAATAGAAAGGTAAAGAGGACAAGGTCTAATGAAGGAAATTCTTCCAAGGGTAAATTTGAGGTTCAAGGTAAACCAAGGTTCAAGAAGAGGTTTTCCAACCGAAGCTCCTCTAGCACTCCAAGGATCAACAAATATAGGGTGTCTAACCCTAAGCCACAAGGAGGTAATAGTGGTAGCTCTTATGTTAATAGGCCTAATTGTGCAAAGTATGGTAAGAAACATGAAGGCAAGTACCTAGTTGGCACGGATGATTTCTTTAATTGTCGGAAGAATGGTCATATGAAGAAATATTGTCCTATGCTAAAAGTTCAAGGGAATGAGGGCAAGCAAGTCCCTCAAAGTGGCGCAAATTTTGATGCTCCGAAGAAGAACCACTACTGTGCTCTCCAATCACGAGGTGACTAAGAGAGCTCCCCGGATGTTGTAATGGGTATGTTGCAAGTATTTTCCATTGATGTTTATGCATTATTAGACCCCGGTGCCACATTGTCATTTGTTACACCTTTTGTGGCTATGAAATTTGAAATGCCCCCGATGTGTTAGAAGAACCTTCTTCAGTGTCTACCCCGGTTGGTGACTCGGTAGTGGCAAAAAGAGTCTATAGAACTTATCCTATTTCTTTGTCTCATAAAGTCACTTTGGTATATTTGGTAGAATTAGACATGCTTGATTTTGATGTAATTTTGGGCATGGATTTGTTGCATGCATGCTACGCTTCCATAGATTGTAGGACCCGAGTGGTCAAATTTCAATTTCCAAATGAGCTAATTTTAGAGTGGAAATGGGGGAATTCTATTCCTAGAGGTCAATTTGTTTCATGTCTAAAAGCTATGAAAATGATTTCCATAGGATGCATGTATCATATTGTTAGGGTCATGGAGGTTGAGTCCAAAGTCCCTTTTTTAGAGTCGGTACCCATGGTGAGTGAGTTTCTGGAAGTCTTTCTTGATAACTTGCCCGGCATTCCTCCCCAACAGGAAATAGACTTTGGTATTGATATTTTATCGGAAACACATCCATATCCATCCCTCCCTATAGAATGGCTCCGACCGAATTGACAGAGTTGAAGGAGCAACTGAAGGACTTATTAGACAAGGGTTTTATTCAACCAAGCATATCTCCATGGGTTGCTCCGATATTGTTTGTGAAAAAGAAGGATGAGTCCCTTAGAATGTGTATTCATTATCGGCAATTGAACAAAGTGACTATAAAGAATAAGCATCCTCTCCATAGAATTGACGATTTGTTTGATCAACTTCAAGGGGCTAACTATTTCTCCAAAATAGATCTTCGTTCAGGTTACCATCAACTAAGGGTAAGAGGGGTTGACATTCCTAAAACGGTCTTCCGAACAAGATATGGCCATTATGAGTTCCTATTAATATCTTTTGGTCTAACGAATCCCCCGACAACTTTTATGGACCTTATGAATAAGGTTTTCCGGAATTACCTTGACATGTTCATCATTGTGTATATAGACAATATCTTGATCTATTCTAAGAGTGAGAGTGACCATATGGACCACTTGAGAGTGGTGTTGCAAGTCCTCAAGTATAACCAATTATATGCTAAATTTAGTAAATGCGAGTTTTGGCTAAGGTCGGTTGCCTTCCTTGGTCATATTGTGTCGAGCAAGAGTGTCGAGGTAGATCCGAAGAAGACGGATGAGGTCAAAGGTTGGCCTAGACCTCTAACTCCTACCGATATTAGAAGCTTTTTGGGTTTAGCCGGCTACTATATGAGGTTTGTTGAGGGTTTCTCCTCTATTGCTTCTCCATTGACGGCATTTACCCAAAAGAAGGCCAAATTTGTGTGGTCGAAAGCTTGTGATAAAAGCTTCCAAGAATTGAAAGATAAACTCACCTCCGCTTCGGTTTTGACCTTACCGGAGGGTACCGATGGGTTTGTAGTATATTGTCACGCTTCTCGAGTGGGTTTAGGGTGTGTTCTTATGCAACATGAGAAAGTAATCATCTATGCTTCAAGAGGGGGGTAAGGGGGTAGAGAAGGGGGTAGAGAGCGGGTAGAGAGGGAGGTAGGGGTTATAAAAGGGGTAGAGATATGGGGGTAAGGGGTAGAGGGTGGTATGGGTAGTGGACGGGGGTGGGGGGTAGGGATATGACGGGTAGGGGTAGGGGGTTATTGAAAAGGGGAGTATAGAGAAGGATAGAGTGGGCTAGAAGGGGGTACGGGGTGGGGTAGAGGGAGGGGGATAGAGGGAGGGTCGAGAAAGAAGGTAGAGAGGGGGGGTGGTAGAGAGGGGTTGGTAAGGGGTGGTAGTGGGGGG
>NC_064285.1:59291321-59309000 GCF_019186545.1 Solanum stenotomum | reverse complement strand
AGGTATAGAGAGAGGGTAGGGGGTAAAGGGAGGGGATAAAGGGAGAGGGTAGAAAGGGAGTAGAGAGAGGGGGGTAGGGGGTGGGGCAGAGAGGTAGAGGAGGGTAAGGGTGGGGTGAAAGAGGTATAGAGAGAGGGTAGGGGGTAAAGGGAGGGGATAGAGGGAGAGGGTAGAAAGGGAGTAAAGAGAAGGGGGTAGGGGGAGGTGGGGGACGAGTAGATGGGGAGGTATGGGGAGGGATGGTAGAGGATGGGGGTGGAGGAGTAGGGATGGGGTAGTGGGGAGGTAGATAGCTAAAACTGCCCATTTTCAAGGTCAAACGTACTCGGGAGCAAGTAAATCCCCCCGCCCAATTTTGCCGATTTTGGTGTGCTATAGTTCACCATATTTTTTGGTGATCCAAAATTCCGATGTCATTTTTGCGGAAATTTTTCATCGACGTCCATTAAGACCTTAGTTATGGAGCCAGTTCAAGGCCAAAACGACTCATTTTCAAGGTCAAACAAGCCTCGGAGAAGGTAAACCCCCCATTTTGCTGATTTTCGTGTGCTATAGCTCACCACCTTTTTTGGTAATCTAGAATTTCGACGTCATTTTTGCCGAAATTTTTCATGGACGTCCATTAAGACCTTAGCTATGGAGCCAATTGGCCCTGACGGCCAAAACGACCCATATTCAAGGTCAAATGAGCCCCGGAGGAGGTAAACCCCCTATTTTACCGATTTTTATGTGCTATAGTTCACCATCTTGTTTGGTGATCTCGAATTTCGACGTTATTTTTGCCGAAATTTTTCATGGGCAACCGTTAAGACCTTCGCTATTTAGCTAGTTGACCCTAACGGCCAAAACGGCCCATTTTCAAGGTCGAACGAGCCGCGGAGGAGGTAAACCCCCCATTTTACCAATTTTTATGTGCTATAGTTCACCATATTTTTTGGTGATCTGGAATTGCAACGACATATTTGTCGAAGTATTTCATTGATGTCCGTTAAAACCTTAGTTATAGAACTAGTTATCCGTGACGACCAAAACGACTCATTTTCAAGGTCAAACGAGCCCTAGAGCAGTTAACCCTCCCCCCTTTTTGTCGATTTTGGTGTGCTATAGTTCACCATCTTTTTTGGTGATCCAGAATTCTGACGTCTTTTTTGCTGAAATTTTTCATGAACGTCTGTTAAGACCTTAGTTATGGAACCAGTTGGCCCTCACGGCCAAAACAACCCATTTTCAAGGTCAAACGAGCCCCAGAGCAGGTAAACCCCCTATTTTGCCGATTTTCGTGTGCTATAGTTCACCATCTTTTTTGGTGATCCAAAATTCCGGCGTCATTTTTGCCAAGATTTCTCAAGGACATTCGTTAAGACCTAGTTATAGAGCTAGTTGGCCCTGACAGCTAAAACGACTCATTTTCAAGGTCAAACGATCCCCGGAGCAGGTAAACCCCCTATTTTACCGATTTTCGTGTGTTATAGTTCATCATCATTTTTGGTGATCCAGAATTCCAACGTTATTTTTACTGAATTTTTTCATGGACATCCGTTAAGACCTTAGTTATGAAGCTAGTTGGTCCTGACGGCCAAAACAATTCATTTTCATGGTCAAACGAGCCCCGGAGCAGGTAAATCCTCATTTTGCCAATTTTTGTGTGCTATAGTTCACCATCTTTTTTGGTGAACCAAAATTCTGACGTCCTTTTTGCCAAAAATTTTCATGGACATCTATTAAGATCTTAGATATTGAGCCAGTTGACCTTGACGGCCAAAACGACCTATTTTAAAGGTCAAATGAGCCCCGGAGTAGGTAAACCCTCTATTTTGCCGATTTAGGTCTATGAACTTTTGGTGATCCAGAATTCCGACGTCATTTTTTGCTGAATTTTTTCATGGAGGTCCGTTAAGACCTTAGCTATAGAGCCAGTTGGCCCTGACGGCCAAAACAGCCCATTTTTATGGTCAAACGAGCCCTGAAGCAGGTGAACCCCCCGCTTTGTCGATATTCGTGTGCTATAGTCCATTGATTTTTGGTAATTTGGAATTTCGACGTCATTTTTGCAGAAATATTTCATGCACCTCCGATAAGACCTTAACTATGGATCTAGTTGGCCCTGATGGCCAAAACGGCTCATTTTCAAGGTCAAACGAGCCCCGAAGCTGGTTAACCCCCCATTTTGCCGATTTTTGTGTGCTATAGTTCACCATTTTTTTTGGTGAACCAGAATTCCAACGTCATATTTGCTGAAATCTTTCATGGACGTCTATTAAGACCTTAGCTATAGAGTCAGTTGGTCCTGACGGTCAAAACCGCCCATTTTCAAGGTCAAACGAGCCCTGGAGCAGGTAAACCCCCAATTTTGTCGATTTTTCTGTGCTATAGTTATGCATCTTTTGTGGTGTACAGAATTCGAACGTCATTTTTGCCAAAAGTTTTCATGGACGTCCGTTAAGACCTTAGTTATGGATCCAGTTGGCCCTGACGGCCAAAACGGCCCATTTTCAAGGTCAAACAAGCCTCGGAGCAGGTAAACCCCTCATTTTGCCAATTTTCGTGTGTTATCGTTCACCATTATTTTTGGTGATCCAGAATTCCGACGTCATTGTGACACCCCGAAAAATGGTAGGTTCACCTAGAGCCTAAGCGTGCGGTTTTGTGTAAGTCTCCGGAGATGTTTAGACTAAACTAGGATCAAAATGGATGAGGTGAGCATCTGGGATGAAGTCAAGGACCTAAGCGACCTAAGAAAAATGAAGGAAAACAATACCTACCTTTGGTCCATTCGGCGATAGGTAGTAGAATCGCCCATGTGCCTTGGCGATGATCCAAGTGGGCTCTCCTCGCCTAGTGGACAGCCTTCATTTGGCCTATGTTCTGGAAAATTGGGCGAGATAGGTCGTAAGTCGCCAATTGGGTTGGCGATTCGCCCAATGGACAAACCCATCGCCTAGTGAGCTGCCCATTTAGTGAGCTTACTGTAATTTTGGCGAGCCAAGGGCTCATTAGGCGAGTTGCCTAGTGCCCTTGGGAAGCCAAGGAGGGCCAAAGGGCTAGCTCAAGTGGGCCTAAGACAAATTTGTAGTTTAAGTAAGGGTCTTTCAGTAATCTCTCCAAAACTTAAACCAACACTTTCCCACTTTTTTCCTAACAAGTATATATACTTTTTAAAGTCAAAATTCTTCCTTTTTAGTTACTCCCACTTAAGAAAAGAAGAAACCCAAGAACATCATCTTTCTTTTAAAAAAAATCTCTCTCTAAACTCATGGAAGAAGAAGAAACCATTAGAGCTAGAGTTTGTAGATACTCAACATTCTTCCCCAAATGTCTTGGAGATTCTCAATTGAGGTATGGATGCTTTTCAGTCTTGGTTAGCTATCATCAAGAAGCCCCTTCAAACTATGTTTTCAAATCCCCCAAATCTAGGGTTTACAAATCTAGTCATGGGTCTTCTTCCAAATCGTTTTCCATTGTTTAATTATGGTTTGTTATGGTTGATTATGATGATTTATGATGGGATTGTTGAAGTATTATTGGATTTTGATGAAAATCTCCTATGGACCCATGATTTCCCCTTCTTCCTAAATTGTGAACTAGGGTATGATTTGATTGATTTTGTGAGCTTGTCAAGTGATTATGTTTATGCTTATTATGTCATTGAATCATGGAATTTCCCTATATAATGTTGTAATTCTTGCAATTAGGGTTGATCTTGATTCTTAGCCTTGAAGGGCAATAACTAGGGTTTGTGTATGTTGATGAAGATTGTATATAAACTTGTGATTCACTTAGATAGTGATGAATCTATGACAAATGTATATGATCATGTTGATCCACTTAAAAGGTGGAGGTGGTTAAGTATTGTGTATATTGTGGTATTGATGCAAGATACTTCTTCCTTATACCCCTACACATGATTATGTATGATATGATAAGACTATGTACGATATGATATGACTACGGTGGTATTGTTGTGTGGAATGAAAGGCCGTCCTCATGAACACTATCAACTAATGAATCTATGAGCTATTATGATGTATGTTAGGTTTGAGTGCCTAGTGCATTCTTTCATGAACCTAAACTTAAGTAAAGACTTAATGTAACTTTTAAAGGGAATTATGCTTAGCACCGAGAGGATATGAAAATGAGATGGAGGCTTTACGTTTAGCAAGTCCGACTTCCTAATGTATGTTGCCTCATGGGATGGAAACCTTTTACGTTTAGCAAGTCCGGGTTTCTAGTAGCAATCCCCATATCCCATAACTATGTGCCCACATAGGTCTTAGCTAGTGGATCCACCTAAAAGCTATTATGTACGTCCTACCTTAGGTAAGTAGGACACCTCTTTTCGGTGTGGGGGAAGAACACCGGATTCCATGTAGCTCACATGGTCTATGTTGGTTAAGGCTATTATCCTTATATAATACGAATATGAACTATGGTAAGAACATGAACTTTAATTATGACTTATTAAAGGGTACTACTTAGTATGAGTGGGGGTATGGGACTTCACTTACACATTGAACAAGTAGACCTTAAGAGAGGTTATGGTGAGGTTCTTTTATGTTATGATGACTTATGGATTATATATGAAAGGTGTGTATGAATGTTAAGGTTGACTTCACTTGTTATAAGTTATGAATACATATGAGTCTTTACTCATGTATCTGGACTATGAATAAGTCAAAGAAAGATATATATGATGTTGGTAACCTAAGGGTGACACTTAGCATTTGGAGAGGTTATGGGACTTTACCTTTGCATTGCACTAGTATGGCTTTGGGTTGCTTGTATGTTGGTATGACTTATGTTTCTTCATAAATGTGCATAATGGTTTCTAAAGTTGTTAAAGGCATGATTTCAATTAAATGTCCCTTTTATGCATGTTTTAAGGATTTTGTGCATGGTGTCCATACTTAGTACCTTATTTGTGCTAACCCATATTTTCTACATTGTATGAGTGTAGGTTCCGGCTGTTGATACATTCTACTTTCTTCAAGAGAAGCTTGGGTCGACTATTCCCTAGGCTTGGTGAGTCCTCAAGTTCGAGGACAAGATGTTATCATATCTTAGTTTCTATTGTCATTCCTACTTTGAGACTATTGTTGATGTAAAGGGATTTTGACCCTATTTGTACTCCTTATGTACTAGATGGTGATTGAGACAAGTCTAGATTCGTATTTTCATTTATGAAAAAAAAGTTGAACTTTGATTGTAAAAGATTTAAATTTTTCTACATTATTCTATGTCTTGAATGTTATGATTATGTTAAGGGCTTGTATGCGACCCCTTCGGGGTCAAGTACGCCGTGTTATGTCTAGGGGGTACCCTTGGGTCGTGACAAACTTGGTAATCAGAGCACAAGGCTTAGAATGATTCCAAGATGATGTCTCATGAACCACGTCTAGTAGAGTCTTGTTCATAAGTGTGAAACGCGCCACACATATGAATGAGAGGCTATAAGATGTTTAAGAACTTTCACTTCTTTCAATACTCTTTATTTGTGTTGTGGTGTCTTAACTCTATGAAGTCCTTTCCTAACCCTTCTCTTGTGATTATAGGCAATGAATATAAGAAGAAAGAATGANGGGGTACCCTTGGGTCGTGACAAACTTGGTAATCAGAGCACAAGGCTTAGAATGATTCCAAGATGATGTCTCATGAACCACGTCTAGTAGAGTCTTGTTCATAAGTGTGAAACGCGCCACACATATGAATGAGAGGCTAGAAGATGTTTAGGAACTTTCACTTCTTTCAATACTCTTTATTTGTGTTGTGGTGTCCTAACTCTATGAAGTCCTTTCCTAACCCTTCTCTTGTGATTATAGGCAATGAATACAAGAAGAAAGAATGAAAGGAGGGTGCAAGAGGAGAGTGTCAATGAGAGAGTTCCTCCCCTAGCTCCTCAAATCCTCTAGCTCCAAATGAAGAAGGGGCTATGACCAATGTGGAGATAAGGAAGGCTCTCCAAACATTGACTCATGCTTTAACAACTCAAGTCACTAGGGATGCTAGGGTTCAAGTGAACCCCAATGCAAGTACAACCGCGTCAAGGATTAGGGATTTCACAAGAATGAATACCCCTACATTATGTGGCTCCAAAGTGGATGAAGACCCACTAGGGTTTATTGATGAAGTGTTTAAGGTTCTTTATGCTATTGGTGTGTCTCACGAGAGAAGGCGGAACTAGCCACCTACCAATTGAAAGATGTGGCTTAAGTATGGTATGACGATGGAAGGATGAGAGAACCGTGAGAGCGGGACTGATTGATTGGGGAGTGTTCAAGTCGACCTTCCTTGATAGGTTTTTCCCACTAGAGTTGAGGGAGAGGAAGATGCAAGAATTCATCAACCTTTTCCAAGGAGGTATGAGTGTGAAGCACTATAGCCTTAAGTTCACCCAATTGTCTAAATATGCTCCAACCTTTGTGGCAGACTCTAGGGCCAAGATGAACAAATTTGTTATGGGGATATCCGAATAGGTAGTCAATGAATACCATTCGGCAATGTTCATCCCAAGTATGAATATTTCATATCTCATGGTTCATGCCGAGCAAATTGAGGAACTAAAGCTCAAGCAACCGAATAGAGAAGTAAAAAGGGCAAGGACCGATGATGGAAATTCTTCTAAGAATAAATTTGAGGTTCAAGGTAAACCAAGGTTCAAGAAGAGGTTTTCCAACCAATGCTCATCTAGCACTCCAAGGGTCAACAAAGATAGGGTGTCTAACGCTAAGCCACAAGGAGGTAATAGTGGAAGCTCTTATATTGAAAGACCTAGTTGTGCAAAGTGTGGCAAAAAGCATGAAGGCAAGTGCCTAGTTGGCACGGATGGTTGCTTTAGTTGTGGGAAGAACGGTCATATGAAGAGAGATTTTCCAATGATAATGGTTCAAGGGAGCTAGGGCAATCATGTCCCTCCAAGTGGCTCAAATTTTGATGCTCCTAAGAAGAACCGCTTCTATGCTCTCCAATTAAGAGGTGACCAACAGAGCTCCCCGGATATTGTAACGGGTATGTTGCAAGACTTTTTCCATTGATGTTTATGCATTATTAGACCTCGGTGCGACATTGTCATTTATTACATCTTTTGTGGCTATGAATTTCAAATGCTCCCCGATGTATCAAAAGAACCTTTTTCGGTGTCTATCCCGATTGGTGACTCGGTAGTGACAAAAAGAGTGTATAGGAGTTGTCCTATTTGTTTGTCTCATAAAGTCACTTTGGTTGATTTGGTAGAATTAGACATGCTTGATTTTGATGTAATTTTGGGCATAGATTGGTTGCATGCATGTTATGCTTCTATAGATTGTAGGACCCGAGTGGTCAAATTTCAATTTCCAAAAGAGCCAATTTCTAGTGGAAAGAGGGGAATTCTATTCCTAGAGGTCAATTTGTTTCATATCAAAAAATCTAGGAAAATGATCTCTAAGGGGTGCATGTATCATATTGTTAGGGTTATGTATGTTGAATCCAAGGTCCTTTATTTAGAGTCGGTCCCCGTGGTGAGTGAGTTTCTGGAAGTCTTTCCCGATGACTTGCTAGACTTTGGCATTGATCTTTTGCCGAATACGCAACCCATATCTATCTTTCCCTATAGAATGGCTCTGGCCGAATTGAAAGTGTAACACCCCATACTTCTAATGACCTAAGCTAGAGCCTAACGTGTAGTCTAATAGCCTAAGGAAGTTAAAACGTAAGCGAAAGTCTTAAAGTAACTTCCATAACTTAGTACTAAGGTCCTAGTACCTAAACGTCAAGGCATGGCTCCCATGAGAACCCCCCTAAGGGTCCATGATGAGAGCCAAGGGGGATGCTCTAAAAGCTGTACAAAACAGCCTCATCCACGAGAGGCAACCTACAAGGCGTAGGTTGACTCATGCCCCGTAGGTGGGGATCGTGAGTCAACACTTGGTTTCCTGCTAAAACCCCCTAAAGTCCCTAGCCACAGTACCATTCCACGAGGATGCAGTATGGTCCGTGGACCCACTCAAGCCCCGTGAAAGGGTCTCGTGAGTTGAGACTTAGCTTCCTCACCCATGACATGAACCACCCCTCTCTGAACCAAACCACTGACAGCCAGGACGGTCCGTGGACCCATCCACTCTCTGTGGTTTGGGGTCCGTAGATCGTGCCTGAGTGAACTGTCTAGGTTCGGCCAAGTGGGGGTGGTTTGGTAAAATCACTAATTAATTAAGTTAGGGTGGGGGACGGTTATATTTAGATATTCTAGGTATATCAAAGTATGTTAAAGTAATAAACAAGTCTTTTAACTCTCATAACTCACAAACTCAAACTCAACCAACTTCCCTCCCAAAAATATTCTCTCTCTAAACTCAATTGAAGAACATAGAAGAAACTCAAGATTAGGGTTCAAGCTCCAAGATTTTCACTCCAATTTCGTGGGGAAACATCAATTAAGTTATGGGGATCTTGATTCATGGAACACTTTTCTCCATGAAACCCTTCAACTCTTGATTTCAAAATTGGTAACTTCTTCAAAAACTAGGGTTTCTATTCCAACCATGGGTTCTTCCTAAAAACAATTTTATTATGTTAATTGCATTATATTATGGATGATTTGATGTTTAATGGTGATTTTCATTGTAAAATTCCCCTGGAACCCATGAACACCTCCATAACCTCAATTTCAAGTATTGTGATGGGTGTAATGATGCAAGATGACTACTATGAATCGTTTCTATGTGAATTTAGTTATTGAATCTTGTTTTGTTCATGCCTATTGTAGTATCTTTAGGTCTAATTGTGGGACATGATTCATGACATTGTAAATGTGTAAATTGCTAGGGTTTGTACATGTTGATGAAACTTGTGTATAACGTATTGATTCACTTAGAAAGTAAATCTTCTATGACTAATGTATAAAGTATGGTATTGTTGAAAGTTTGTTCTTCCATTACCCTTATACTCAATGATACATGAATATTCTAGGATGATGATGATGTATTGTGTTGATTGAAAGTCTATTTCTCATAAAAACACTATGAATGTAATGTGAAAGTCCTACTACACACTAATGTTGATTCTAAAGTTGAAAGAACATTCTCACCTTTAATGAATCTATGAGCCATTTTGATGGATTGCATTGAATGAGGGATAAACCATTCCTTCAAACATGTAAATGCAATTCAAGACTTAATTATGTATAATTTGGGAAATAATGCTTAGCACCGAGTGGATATGGAAAATACGGTAAATGCCCTTCCGCCAATGCAATAGGGAGGGTCATCCAAAGTGAACTCATGAATTGGAAACCCCTCCGCCAATGCAATAGGGAGGGTTTCTAGAAGCAAACTCCCTATCCCTTAACTATGTGCCAACATAGGACTTAGCTAGTGGATCCACCTAGACGCTAAAACATTTAGTCTTACCTTAGGCAAGTAGGACACCTTCTTTTGGTGTGGGGTTACACGACACCAGATTCCATGTAGCTCACATGATCTATGTCGGTTATGGCTAATCTTCCCTAAATGAAAGGTAATGAATGAGATATGAACTATACTATAACTTCTTGGTAAGTTTACTTTGTGGGAGTAGGGGTATGGCACTTCACTTCCACATTACATAAGTGGACTTGGTAGGATGTGGTGGGATGGTTCCTTTATATTGTGATGATAATACAAATGCATACATGTGACTTGAATGGTTAGTTGTCATGAATGACTTTTCTTGTATTCAAAGTAATGTTCATGACTATTTCCTTATTGGTGACTAATGATTATAATGAGGTTAAAAGATGATATGCATGACCAAGGGAGCTTCAAAGGGGGGTACTTAGTAGGGTTGGTATTATGGGATGCTAACCATACATTGCACAAGTGTTCCTTAGAGGTTGCTAAGGTGTTGATATTACCATGTTCATGAGTGTAAATGTGATTATGGCTTGTGTTGTACATTGTAAATGCATGTTGGTTTCTAAACTTGACAAAGGCATACTTTTCAAATAAAAATGTCTTTTTTATCATATTTAAGAATATTATGCATGTTTCCATACTTAGTACATATTATGTGCTAACCCCTTCTTCCTTTTACATCTTAATGAGTGTTGGTTTTGGCTAGGTGACTTTCACTCTCCTTTTGAAGAAGACTTGCACTGCTTATCTCTAAGTTGTGGTGAGTCCTCAAGTTCAAGGACGGGATTTCCTATTTCTTAGTTTCTATTGTACTTCTCATGTTGAAACTTTTATTGATGTATAAGGGCTAAGTCCCAAACTTTGTATTCATATGTTTCAGATGGTGGTATGAGACAAAGTCTAGATTTCCTATTACTTTCTTTTATGAAAAAGTGAAGTTGGACTTCGATTGTAAAGTTTTAAATTTTTCCACATTATTTCTATGTCTTATGTAATGATGATGCTAGAGGCTTGTATGAGACCCCTTTAGGGTCAAGTACGCCGTGTTACGCCTAGGGGGTACTCCCGGGTCGTGACAAACGTGGTATCAGAGCATAAGTTTTTGGGAATAATATTTAGGTTGATGTCTCAAGCACCACGTCTAGTAGAGTCTTATTCATGAGTGTGAAGTGCGCCACACTTATGAATAAGAGGCTATACGATGCTTAGGAACATTCCCTTATTTCATTACTCTTTATTCGTGCTTAGAGTTCTTACACTGTCAAGTCCTTTCTTCTAACCCTTCTCTTGTGATTATAGGAGATGAATACAAGAAGGCCAAACTTAAGAAGAAGAATAGAAGTGATGGTGAATGATGAGGGAGTTCCTCCCCAAGGTCCTCAAGATCCTTAAGTTCCTTAAGTTCCTAATGATGAAGGAGCTATGACAAATATTGAGATAAGGGAGGCTATCTAAACATTGACTCAAGTCATGACGGTGCAAGCACAAATCGTGACAACTCAAGCCCAAGCCATGACGGCTCAAACAAATAAGGAAAGTGGCCCCCGAGTGAATCATAATGCAAGCACCATGGCTTTAAGGTTAAGAGACTTTACTAAGATGAACCCTCTTATTTTCTTGGGCTCTCAGGTGCATGAAGACCCACAAGAGTTTTTGGAAAAGGTCTACAAGATAGTAGATGCCATGGGAGTGACTTCTATTAAGAAAGCCGAACTAGCAGGGTATCAATTTAAAGATGTGACCCAAGTATGGTTTACTCAATGGAAGGATAATAGGGATATAAGAACGGGTCCCATAAGTTGGGAAGTGTTTAAGAAGGCATTCCTTGATAGATTCTTTCCCTGTGAGAAGAGGGAAGCCAAGGTTGAGGAGTTCATCAACCTCCGTCAAAGGGAATGAGTGTCCAAGAATACTCCTTGAAATTCACCAAGTTATCCAAATATGCCCCCTCTTTGGTCTCTAATCCAATGGACGAGATGATTCACTTTGTCACCGGTGTTTTCGATGTTATTAAAGAAAAGTGTCGTGCAACAATGGTCCATGACAACATGGATATCTCAAGGTTAATGGTCTATGCTCAACAAGTTGAGGAATCAAGGCTTAGAAAGAAGAATAGAGAGGTAAAGAAGACAAGGTCCGATGATGGTAATTTTTCTAAGGTTAAGTTTGAGGGTCAAAGTAGACCAAGGTTCAAGAAGAGATTCTCCAATCAATGTTCCTCCAATGCACCAAGACCTAACAAAGATAGGGTGTCTAACCCTAAGCCTCAAGAAGGCAATAGGAGTGAACCTCCCATGGAGAGGCCTATATGTGCCAAGTGTGGTAAGAAACATGAGGGGAATGTCTTGTCGGAATGGGTGTGTGCTATGGATGTAGCAAAAGTGGACACCAATTGAAAGATTGTCCAACTCGTGCGGCCAAGGGAAAAGAGGGTAACCAAGCTACACCAAGTGGTTCTAATGTCGATGCTCCCAAGAAGAATCGCTTATATGCCCTCCAATCTAGAAGTGATCAAGAGGGGTCCCTGGAGGTTGTTACCGGTAAGTTACAAGTATTTTCAATTGATGTTTATGCATTATTAGACCCCGGTGCCACTTTATCTTTTGTTACTCCTTTTGTGGCTAGGAAATTTGAAGTACCTCCCGAAGAGTTAAAAGAACCTTTTTCCGTGTCTACCCCGGTTGGTGACTCGGTTGTAGCTAAAAGAGTCATTTTGGTTGATTTGATAGAATTAGATATGTTGGACTTTGATGTCATCTTGGGGATGGATTGGCTCCATGCTTGTTTTGCTTCCATTTATTGTAAAACACGAGTAGTAAAGTTTCAATTTCCAAATGAACCCGTTTTAGAATGGAAGGGGAGAAATTCAATCCCTAGAGCTCAATTTATTTCATGTCTAAAGGCTTGAAAAATGATTTCTAAGGATTGTATCTATCATATTGTAAGATTTAAGGAATGGAGTCCGAGACTCCTCCTTTAGAGTTGGTCCCCGTAGTAAGGGAATTTCTGGAAGTCTTTCCTGATAATTTGCCCGAAATTCCTCCCGAACGAGAAATAGACTTCGACATTGATCTTTTGCCGGATACTCAACCCATATCAATTTCACCTTACCGAATGGCTCGGCAGAATTAAAGGCACAACTCAAAGATTTTCTAGATAAGGGTTTTATTCAACCAAGCATATCTCCATGGGGTGCTCCGGTATTATTTGTGAAAAAGAAAGATGGGTCTCTTAGGATGTGTATTGATTACCGCCAATTGAACAATGTCACTATAAAGAATAAGTACCCTCTCCCTAGAATTAACTATTTGTTTGACCAACTCCAAGGGGTGAGTTACTTTTCAAAGATTGACTTAAGGTCGGGCTACCACCAACATAAGGTAAGGGAGGTTGACATTCCTAAGACGGCCTTCCGAACAAGATATGGTCACTATGAATTCCTAGTCATGTATTTTGGTCTAACAAATGCCCCGGTGGCATTCATGGATCTAATGAATAGGGTATTTAGGCAATATTTTGATTCATTTGTTATTGTCTTTATTGAATATATTTTGATTTATTCAAGGAGTGAGGATGATCATATGAAGCATTTGAGGATAGTATTGAAAGTCCTTAAAGACCACCAATCATATGCTAAGTTTAGCAAGTGTGAGTTCTGGCTAAGGTCGGTTGCTTTCCTTAGTCATATTGTGTCGGGCATGGGTATAGAGGTTGACCCTAAGAAGATGGATGTGGTCAAGAGTTGGCCTAGACCTCTAGATCCTACCGATATTAGAAGCTTTTTTGGTGTAGCCGGTTACTATAGGAGGTTTGTTGAAGGTTTTTCCTCGATTGCCTCTCCATTAACGGCCTTAACTCAAAAGAAAGCAAAGTTTGTGTGGTCGGAGGCTTGTGAGAAAATCTTACTAGAATTGAAAAATAGACTTACATCCGCTCCAATGTTGACCTTACCGGAGGATACCGATGGGTTTGTGGTATATTGTGATGCTTCTCGAGTGGGTTTGGGATGTGTCCTCATGCAACGGGGTAAAGTGATTGCCAATGCTTCAAGGCAACTCAAGGTACATGAAAAAAATTATCCAACTCATGATCTCAAACTAGCGGCGGTTGTGTTTGCTTTGAAAATATGGAGACACTATCTATATGGGGTGCATATAGATGTGTTTACCGACCACAAGAGCCTTTAATATGTGTTTAGCCAAAAAGATTTAAATCTCCGACAAAAAAGGTGGTTAGAGCCTCTAAAGGATTATGACATAAGTGTCCTTTACCACCTCGGCAAAGCCAATGTAGTTGCGGATGCCTTAAGTAGAATGTTAATGGGTAGTGTGGCTCATGTAGAAGATGAGAAGAAGGAATTGGTTTGTGATATGCATAGAATGGCCCGTCTAGGTGTCCAACTTGTGGATTCCACCAAGGGTGGATTCCTGGTTCATCATAGATCTGAATCGTCCCTTGTGGTTGATGTAAAGTCTAAGAAACATCTTGATCCTATTTTGATGGAATTGAAAGAGTCGGTTCTTAATAAGTCCGCTGAGGTTTTCTCCCAAAGGGGAGATGGGGTGCTTAGGTACCAAGGTAGGTTGTGTGTTTCGGATGTTGATGGTTTGAGGGAGAAACTATTAGAAGAGGCTCATGGTTCGCAATATTCTATTCATTCGGGAGCCACCAAGAAGTACCGTGACCTACAGGAATTCTATTGGTGGAATGGTATGAAGAAGGATATAACGGGTTTTGTGGCCAAATGTCCTAATTGTCAACAAGTCAAGGCCGAGCACATGAAACCGGGAGGTTTTCTCCAAGATATAAATATTTCCACTTGAAAGTGGGAGGAGGTGAATATGGATTTTGTTGTGGGATTACCTCGTACACGAAGGAAACACGATTCTATTTAGGTCATTGTTGATAGAATGACGAAATCAGCCCATTTCCTTCCCATCAAGACTAATTTCTCGGCGGAAAAACTATGCTAAGTTATACATCAAGGAAGTAGTGAAGTTGCATGGGATTACTTTGTCCATCATATCAGTTAGAGGTACTAAATTTACTTCACATTTTTGGAAGTTGTTTCAACAAGGACTTGGTACCAATGTTAAACTTAGTACCGCCTTCCACCCTCAAACGGATGGTCAAGCGGAATGGATCATTCAAACCTTAGAGGACATGTTAAGGGCGAGTGTGATTGATTTCAAGGTTAATTGGGACGATCATCTTCCTTTGATAGAATTTGCCTACAACAATAGTTACCACTCTAGCATTATCATGGCTTCGTTTGAAGCACTTTCTAGAAGAAGGTGTAAATCTCTGATTGGGTAGTTTGAGGTAGGTGAGTTTGCTCTGATTGGTCCCGAACTTGTCTATGATGCCATTGAAAAAGTTCGACTCATTAGAGAAAGGTTGAAGATGGCCCAAAGTCAGCAAAAGTCCTATGCCGACAATAAAAGAAAGGATCTTGAATTTGAGGTTGGTGATTGGGTCTACTTGAAAATCTCACCTATGAAAGGTGTGATGAGGTTTAGCAAGAAGGGGAAACTTAGTCCCCGGTATATGGGGTCATACCAAATCTTGAAGCATACTGGGAAAGTTGCTTACGAGGTGGACTGGCCAAATGACTTGGCTCCGGTTCACCCGGTGTTTCATCTTTCCATGCTCAAAAAGTGTATTGGTGATTTGGTTTCCATCCTTCCTTTAGAGGGTTTAGGAGTTGATGAAAACCTTTCTTATGAAGAGGTCTTGGTTGAGATTTTGGACCGGAAAGTGAAAAAGTTGATAAATAAGGAAGTAGTTTCCATTAAGGTTCCATGGAGGAATCACTTGGTTGAGGGTGCTACATGGGAGGCGGAGGCCGATATGAAGTCCCGTTAGCCTCATCTTTTTCGTTCTACTCCTATTCAAACTTAAGGAAAGTAATTCCTCTTGAATTTAAGTGTTTTGAGAATCATGTGTGTGGTATGGTTTTCCATGATTTCCCTATATTGTGCATGTTCTTGTGAGAATTCATGTTTTAGTATATATTGAGTTTTCATGATGTAAATGTTCCTCATGTTGATTTGCATTTTTGTATGACGATTGCATTATTGACTCCATGAGGTGAAATGATGAATATGCTTAAATGATGTGTTTATGAGATGGCATGTTGGCCCTATATTGTTATGTTGAGCTTACTTGAGTTGAATAAGTTAGTTCCTCCCATGCTTATGTAAATTGATCGTTGCATGCAGATTGAGTTAGTAGAAGTAGTTCCTACTTTCTTGCATTGCTTTGGCCATGTTTTAAAAAGGAGATGAGGTTCCCTCCTTTTGAAAATTACAAATTGTGAAGAGTGTATTTGTGAGTTTTGCACATTTTTAATGATTCATGCATAATGAGCTGTTAGTCTATAGTTTCTAACTTAGTTTGGTGTCTTGGTCATCATTCGGGGGCGAATATTTCCAAAGGGGAGATAATGTAACACCCCGTACTTCTAATGACCTAAGCTAGAGCCTAACGTGTAGTCTAATAGCCTAAGGAAGTTAAAACGTAAGGTGAGAGTCTTAAAGTACTTCCCTAACTTAGTACTAAGGTCCTAGTGCCTAAACGTCAAGGCATGGCTCCCATGAGGACCACCCCAAGGGTCCTTCATGAGAGCCAAGGGGGCCGCTCTAAAAGCTGTACAAAACAGCCTCATCCACGAGAGGCAACCTACGAGGCGTAGGTTGACTCACGCCCCGTAGGTGGGGGTCGTGAGTCAACAATTGGTTTCCTCCTAAAACCCCCAAAAGTCCCTAGCCATACACTACTAAAAAACAGTGAATACCGACCTATAAATACCGACCTCCGGAGGTCGGTATTCCTTGAAATACCGACCTAAAATCGACATCCCAGCTTAGGTCGGAAAAAGCTTGGTCGCTATTCAATACCGACCTCTGGAGGTCGGTATTTACTGACCTCTTGAGGTCGGTTTTTATTTTATGTTGGAATATTCATTTTTTAAAATTCCGACCTCTGGAGGTCGGTATTTTTATTTTTGTAATGTTGAAATTCCGACCTCCAGAGGTCGGTATTTTTATTTTTGTATTTTTGAAATTCCGACCTCCGGAGGTCAGTATTTTTATTTTTGTAATGTTGAAATTTTGACCTCCGGACGTCGGTATTTTTATTTTTGTAATGTTGAAATTCCGACCTCCGGAGGTCGGTATTTTTATTTTTGTAATGTTGAAATTCCAACCTCCGGAGGTCATATTTTTATTTTTGTAATGTTGAAATTCCGACCTCCGGAGGTCGGTATTTTTATTTTTGTAATGTTGAAATTCCGACCTCCGGAGGTCGGTATTTTTATTTTTGTAATGTTGAAATTCCGACCTTTGGAGGTCGGTATTTTTATTTTTGTTATGTTGAAATTCCGACCTCCGGAGGTCGGTTTTTTGCTGCAAAACAGGCAGCAAATTGCTGCAATTTTTAGTTGTCCACCTGCATATTTATATCAAAACAACCCAAAGCCAAATAAACTTCATCCAACCAAAACAAACCAAAGCCAAATAAAATTCATCCAACCAAAACAACCCAAAGCCAAATAAACTTCCAACCAAAACAACACAATATTTTCAACATATACAAACTATTTCAAAATAAACTTCATCCAACTTCAAAATAAACTAAAATACGATCAAATTAAACAATTCTAAAAATATAGAAGTCTAAAATGTCAAATAGATACAACTACTCTTCATCACCCTCACTCTCCTTATCATTCTCATCACCCTCCTGATCAGATCCATCACTGCTAGCCGGACATGGAGGAAGAATATTTCCTGATTCAAAAAGAAAAGTTAGTTGGGCCTGAAGCGCTGCATACCTCTTGTTCTCTACATTGGGATCAACTAATTCCTTCATAAGTTCTATCATAGAGTCAATTGCTCCTTGAGAAATATTATTGTCAGATTTGATACTTAACAATCTAACTGCAACAGACAATTTAGAGTGTTGACTCCCGTTGAACAAAGGACTACTACAATCACGCAATTGTTCATAAAAGATGTTTGCTTCCTCATTAGGAGCTTCTTCTACATTTTCTCCTTGTTCAAAATCAGAATGCATCCCAAAAGCATCATTAATCATATCTGACATTTTAGAACCTTGGAAATAATTATGCTCGGTAGATCTACTACTTTCACCGACAACAAAGTTATTAAACATAGTGTCACTTTCAACCTCACCATGGCTAGTCCAAACTGTATACCCTGGTTTGAATCCATTCATCATAAGATGCATAGCAACAGCCTTTGTTGTATGATATCTCACATTTTCACAATTAACACACGGACACCTAATCAATCTT
>NC_064285.1:59262073-59286344 GCF_019186545.1 Solanum stenotomum | reverse complement strand
TATCACATTAAATTTTTAAGAACACAAAATTGTCCTCCGGAAAACTATTTAAATAAAATTAAATCAAAATAGAAAATAATACCGACATCAAGAGGTCGGTTTTTATTGTAATTCATTTTCTGGGAAAAATTCCGACTTCTTGAGGTCGGAATTTGGTTTACCCGCAAATCGCAAACCGACCTCCGGATGTCGCTTTAATTAATAGTCGAAATAAATATAAAAAATACCGACCTCATGAGGTCGGTATTTTATATTAAATTATTTTTACTATTTAATTTTACCGACATACGGAAGTCGGTATTATAATTTTTTTTGTTTTTTAGTTTACACAAAACCTATTGAGAAAAAATAAAATATTGTTATTTATTTTTTTTTTAATACCGACATCAAGAGGTCGATTTTTATTGTAATTCATTTTTTCCGAGAAAATTTCCGACCTCCAGAGGTCGGAATTTGGTTTTCCCGTTTTCCGCAAACCGACCTCCGGATGTCGCTTTTAAAAGTAATTAGATGAAATAAAAATACCGACCTCCGGATGTCGCTTTAATTAATAGTAATTAGATGAAATAAAAAATACCGACCTCCGGATGTCGCTTTATTTAATAGTAATTAGATGAAATAAAAATACCGACCTCATGAGGTCGGTATTTTAATTACATACTACCGACATTCGGAAGTCGGAATTATAAAATATTTAATTGAGAAAAAATCCGACCTCCTGAGGTCGGAATTTTTAATGAATTACAATAAAAACCGACCTCTTGATGTCGGTATTATTTTCTCAATTAAATATAAAAAATACTGACCTCATGAGGTCGGTATTTTTATTGTAATTCATTTTTTTCGGGAAAAATTCCGACCTCTGGAGGTCGGAATTTAGTTTTTCCGCTTTATTTTGCATAAAAACCGACTACTTGTAAATACCGACCTCCGGAGGTAGGAAATTACCGACCTCCATTTGAGGTCGGAAATTTTTAGATCGGTATTCACTGTTTTTTAGTAGTGATAGTACCATTACAGTACAGTCCGTGGACCAACTCAAGCCCCGTAGAAGGGTCTCATGAGTTGAGACTTAATCTCCTCACCCATGTCATGAACCATCCCTCTCTGAACCAAACCATGAACAGCTAGGATGGTTTGTGGACCCATCCACGCTCTGTGGTTTGGGGTCCGTGGATCGTGCCTGAGTGAACTGTCTAAGTTCGGCCAAGTGAGGGTGGTTTAGTAAAATCACTAATTAATTAAGTTAGGGTGGGGGACGGTTATATTTAGAAACTTTAGGTATATTAAAGTATTTTTAAAGTATTAAACAAGTATTTTAACTCTCATAACTCACAAACTCAAACTCAACCAACTTCCCTCCCAAAAATATTCTCTCTCTAAACTCCATTGAAGAACAAAGAAAAAGCTCAAGATTAGGGTTCAAGCTCCAAGATTTTCACTCCAATTTCATGGGAAAACATCAATTAAGGTATGGGGATCTTGATTCATGGAACACTTTTCTCCATGAAGCCTCTTAACTCATGATTTCGAAATCGGTAACTTCTTCAAAAACTAGGGTTTCTATTCCAACCATGGGTTCTTCCTAAAAATGATTTTATTATGTTAATTGCATGATATTATGAATGATTTGATGTTTAATGGTGATTTTCATTGTAAAATTCCCCTGGAACCCATTAACACCCCCATAACCCCAATTTCAAGTAATGTGATGGGTGTATTGATGCAAAATGACTACTATGAATCGTTTCTATGTGAATTTAGTTATTGAATCTTATTTTGTTCATGCCTATTATAGTATCTTTAGGTGTAATTGTGGGATATGATTCATGATCTTGAAATGGGGTAAATTGCTAGGGTTTGTACATGTTGATGAAAGCTGTGTATAACATATTGATTCATTTAGAAAGTAAATCTTCTATGACTAATGTGTAAAGTATGGTATTGTTGAAAGGTTGTTCTTCCCTTACCCTTATACTTGATAATGGATGAATAGTCTAGGATGATAATGATGTATTGTGTTGATTGAAAGTCTATTTCTCATGAAAACACTATGAATTTCATGTGAAAGTCCTACTCACACACTAATGTTGATTCTAAGGTTGAAAGTACATTCTAACCTTTAATGAATCTATGAGCTATTTTGATAGATTGTATTGAATGAGGGATAGAGCATTCCTTCACACATGTAAATGCAATTCAAGACTTAATTATGTATAATTTGGAAATAATGCTTAGCACCGAGTGGATATGTAAAATGAGGTAAAGGCCCTTCTACCAATGCAATAGGGAGGGTCATCCAAAGTGAACTAATCCTAATACAAACACCATGGCTTCAAGGTTAAGAGATTTTACTAGGATGAATCCACCTATATTCTTGGGTTCCAAGGTGAATGAAGAGCCACAGGTATTTTTGGAAGAGGTCTACAAGATAGTGGATGTTATGGGAGTTAATTCTATTGAGAAAGCTGAACTAGCGGGGTTCAATTGAAATATGTGGCCCAAGTATGGTTTACTCAATGGAAGGATAATAGGGCTATAAGAGTGGGTACCATAAGTTGGGAAGTGTTCAAGAAGGCGTTCCTTGATAGATTCTTTCCCCGTGAGAAGTGGGGAGCTATGGTTGAGGAGTTCATCAACCTCCTTCAAGGGGGAATGAGTGTCCAAGAATACTCCTTGAAATTCACTAAGTTTTCCAAATATGCCCCATCTTTGGTGTCTAACCCAAGATATGAAATGAGTCATTTTGTCACCGGTGTGTCTGATGCTATTGAAGAAGAGTGTCGAGCGGCACTGCTCCATGACAACATGGATATCTCAAGGTTGATGGTTCACGCTCAATAAGTTGAGGAATCAAGGCTTGGGAAGAAGAGTAAAGAGGTGAAGAGGCCAAGGCCCGATGATGGAAATTCTTCTAAGGGTAAGATTGAGGGTCAAAGTGGACCAAGGTTCAAGAGGAGGTTTTCCAACCAAGGCTCCTCCAATGCCCCAAGGCCCAAAAAAGATAGGGTGTCCAACCCTAGGCCTCAAGGAGGCAATAGGGGTGGACCTTCCATGGATAGACCTACATGTGCCAAGTGTGGTAAGAGACATGAAGGGAAATGTCTTGCCAAAATGGGTGTGTGCTATGGATATGGCAAAAGTGGACATCAATTAAAATATTGTCTAACTCGTGCGGCCAAGGGAAAAGAGGGTAACCAAGCTACACCAAGTGGTCCTAATGCCGATGCTCCCAAGAAGAATCGCTTTTATGCTCTCCAATCTAGAAGTGATCAAAAGGGGTCCCCAGACGTTGTTACCAGTATGTTGCAAGTATTTTCAATTGATGTTTATGCATTATTAGACGCCGGTGCCACTTTATCTTTTGTTACTTCTTTTGTGGCAATGAAATTTGAGGTACCTCCCGAAGAGTTAAAAGAACATTTTTTCGTGTCTACCCCGGTATGATTCGGTTGTAGCTAAAAGAGTGTATAGGAGATGTCATATCTCTTTGTCTCATAGAGTCACTTTGGTAGATTTGGTTGAATTAGATATGTTGGACTTTGATGTCATTTTGGGGATAGATTGGCTTCATGCTTGTTTTGCTTCCATTGATTGTAAAACTCGGGTAGTAAAGTTTCATTTCCAAATAAGCCCATTTTAGAATAGAAGGGGGGCAATCCCTAGAAGTCAACTCATCTCATGTCTAAAGGCTTGTAAAATGAATTCTAAGGGTTGTATCTATCATATTGTAAGAGTTAAGGACATTGAGTCTGAGACTCCTCCTTTAGAGTCGGTCCCCGTAGTGAGGGAGTTTCCGGAAGTCTTTCCCGATGACTTGCACAGAATTCCTCCCGTATGGGAAATAGACTTTGGCATTGATCTTTTGTCGGATACTGAACCCATATCAATCCCACCTTACCAGATGGCTCCAGCCGAATTAAAACAATTGAAGGCACAACTCAAAGATTTGCTAGACAAGGGTTTTATTCAACCAAGCATATCTCCATGGGGTTCCCCAATTTCGTTTGTGAAAAAGAAAGATAGGTATCTTAGGATGTGTATTGACTACCACCAATTGAACAAGGTCACTATAAAGAAAAAGCACCCTCTCCCGAGGATTGATGATTTGTTTGACCAACTCCAAGGGGTGAGTTACTTTTCGAAGATTGACCTAAGGTCAGGCTACCACCAACTTAAGGTAGGGAGGTTGACATTCCTAAGACGGCCTTCCGCACAAGATATGGTCACTATGAATTCCTAGTCATGTCTTTTGGGTTAACCAACGCCCCGACGGCCTTCATGGACCTTATGAATAAGGTGTTTAGACAATATTTTGATTCATTTGTGATCGTTTTTATTGACGATATTTTGATCTACTCTAAGAGTGAGGGTGATCACATGAAACATTTGAGGATGGTTTTGCAAGTCCTTAAGGACCAACAATTGTATTCTAAGTTTAGCAAATGTGAATTTTGGCTAAGGTTGGTTGCGTTTCTAGGTCATATTGTGTCAAGCATAGGTATAGAAGGTGATCCTAAGAAAACGGACGTTGTTAAGAGTTGGCCTAGAACCCTAAGTTCCAACGACATCTGAAGCTTTTTGGGTTTGGCCGGTTACTATCGGAGTTTGTTGAGGGTTTCTACTCTATCGCTTCTCCATTAACGACCTTAACCCAAAAGAAGTCCAAATTTGAGTGGACAGAGGCTTGTGAGAAAAGCTTCCAAGAATTGAAGGATAGGCTCACATCCAGTTCGGTGTTGACCTTACCAGAGGGTACCGATGGGTTTGTAGTATATTGTGATGTGGCTCGAATGGGTTTGGGATGCGTCCTCATGCAACGTGGTAAGGTGATTGCCTATGTTTCAAGGAAACTCAAGATTCATGAAAAAAATTATCCAACGCATGATCTCGAACTAGCGGCGATGATGTTTTTTTTTTAACTATGAAGACACTATATCTATGGGGTACATGTAGATGTGCTTACCAACAACAAGAGTCTTCAATATGTATTTAGCCAAAAAGACTTGAATCTCCGACAAAGGAGATGGTTACAACTTTTGAAGGACTATGACATGAGTATCCTTTACAACCCCGGCAAAGCCAATGTAGTTGCGGATGCCATAAGTAGAATGTTCATGGGTAGTGTGGCTCATGTAGAAGATGAAAAGAAGGAATTGGTTTGCGATGTACATAGGTTGGCCAGTCTAGGTGTCCAACTTGTGCATTCCACCAAGGGTAGATTCATGGTTCATCATAATTCTCAATCTTCCTTTGTGGTTGATGTAAAGTCTAAGCAACATCTTGATCTTATTTTGATGGAATTGAAAGAATCAGTTCTCAACAAGTCCATTGAGGTTTTCTCCCAAGGGGGAGATGGGGTGCTTACGTACCAAGGTAGGTTGTGTGTTTCAAATGTTGATGGTTTGAGGGAGAAAATTCTAAAAGAGGCTCATGGTTCACGGTATTCTATTCATCCGGGAGCCACCAAGATGTATCGTGACCTCCGGGAGATCTATTGGTGGAATGGTATGAAGAAGGATATAGCGGGTTTTGTGGCCAAATGTCCAAATTATCAACAACTCAAGGCCGAGCACATGAAACCAGGAGGTTTGCTCCAAGATATGAATATTCCCACTTGGAAGTGGGAGGAGGTGAATATGGATTTTGTTGTGGAGTTGCCTCGTACTCAAAGGCAACACGATTCTATTTGGGTCATTGTTGATAGGATGACGAAATCACCCATTTCCTTCCCATCAAGATTACTTTCTCGATGGAAGACTATGTCAAGTTGTACATCAAGGAGGTAGTGAAGTTGCATGGAATACCTTTTTCCATCATATCGAATAAAGGTACTCAATTCACTTCACATTTTTAGAAGGCGTTCCAACAAGGACTTGGTACCAATGTTAAACTTAGTACCGTCTTCCACCCTCAAATGGATGGTTAAGCGGAACGGACCATTCAAACCTTAGAGTACATGTTAAGGGAGAGTGTGATTGATTTCAAGGGTAATTGGGACGATCATCTTCCTTTGATAGAATTTGCCTACAACAATAGTTACCACTCTAGCATTGCCATGGCTCCGTTTGAAGCACTATATGGAAGAAGGTGTAGATCTCCGGTTGGGTGGTTTGAGGTAGGTGAGTTTGCTCTAATTGGTCCCGCACTAATTTATGATGTCATTGAATAAGTTCGACTCATTAGGGAAAGGTTGAAGACGGCCCAAAGTCGGCAAAAGTCCTATGCCGACAATATAAGAAAGGATCTTGAATTTGAGGTTGGCGATTGGGTCTACTTTAAAATCTCACCTATGAAAGGCGTGATGAGATTTGGCAAGAAGGGGAAACTTAGTCCCCGATATGTGGGGCCATACCCAATCTTGAAGTGTATCGGAAAAGTTGCTTATGAGGTGGACTTGACAAATGAGTTGGCTCCGGTTCACCCGATGTTTCATGTTTCCATGCTCAAAAAGTGTATTGGTGATCTGGTTTCTATCCTTCCTTTGGAGAATTTAGGAGTGAATGAGAACCTTTCTTATGAAGAGGTCCCGGTTGAGATTTTGGACCGGCAAGTGAGAAAGTTGAAAAATAAAGAAGTAGCTTCCGTTAAGGTTCTATAGAGGAATCACCTAGTTGAGGGTGCTATATGAGAGGACGAGGCCGACATGATGTCCCGTAAACCTCACCTTTTTCCTTCTACTCTTATTCTAGCTTGATGTAAATAGTTCCTCTTAAGTTTAGTGTTTTGGGAGTCATGTGTGTTTTATGATTTTTCCATGATTTCCCTATACTGTGCATGTTCTTGTAAGGATTCATGTCTTAATATATATTGAGTTTTCATGATGTCTATGCTTTCTCATATTGAATTGCATTTTTGTATGATGATTGCATTTTTGGACTCCATGAGATGAAATTATGAACATGCTTAATAATGTGTTCTTGAGATGACATGTTGGCTCTATATTAGTGTGTTGAGCTTACTTGAGTTGGAGAAGTTAGCTCCTCCCATGCTTATGTAAATTGATGAGTCGTATGCCTATTGAGTTGGTAGAAGTAATTCCTACTTTGTTGTATTGATTTGGACATGTTGTAAAAAAGAGTTGAAAGTTCCTCTTTTGAAAATGTGCATAATGTGATTATTGCATTTTAGTTTTTGCACGTTTTGAAGTTTCATGCATGATGGGCTGCTAGTGTAGTATTCCTAACTTAGTTGGTGTCTTGGTTGACACTCGGGGACAAATGTTCCAAAGAGGGAGATAATGTAACACCCCGTATTTCTAATGACCTAAGCTAGAGCCTAACGTGTAGTCTAGTAGCCTAATGAAGTATAAGCGTAAGGTTAGAGTCTTAAAATATGTTCCCTAACTCGGTACTAAGGTCCTAGTGCCTAAACATCAAGGCACGGCTCCCACAAGGACCCCCAAGGGCCCTTGATGAGAGCCAAGAGGCTGCCTATAAAGCTGTCAAAAACAGTTTGTTTCACGATGGGAGCATCCACGCCACGTGGACTGACTCACGCCCCGTAGATGGGAGTCATGAGTCAGGCCTTAACTCCCTTAAAGGACCCCCAAAACACCTAGTCTCAGCCCCATTCCACGAGCGTGCAGTACGGTCCGTGGACCAACTCACGCCCCATGGAAAGGTCTCGTGAGTTGAGACTTAGTCTCCTCACAAAACCCTTGAGCCACCTCTCTCTGATCCAAACCACGAGTGACCAATACGTTCCATGGTTCAGTCCACGCCCCGTGGACGAGGACTCGTGGATGGAGATTGTGCGGGCTGCCTTAAGTTGGCCATGTGGGGGGTAGTCTAGTAAATTACTAATTAATCTAATAAGGGTAAAAATGGTTATTATTAGTTATATTAAGTATTTTTAAGTATTAAAACAAGTATTTTAACCCCTCACAACTCAAAAATCAAACCCACTTCCCTCTCAAAACATTCTCTTTCTAAACTCCATTTAAGAACAAAGAAGAAGCTCAAGATTAGGGTTTAAGCTCCAAGCTTTTCACTCCAATTTCATGGGAAAACACCAATTAAGGTATGGGAACCTTGATTCATGGAACATCTTTCTCCATGAAGCCCTTCAACTCTTGATTTTGAAATTGATACATTGTTCAAAAAACTAGGGTTTCTATTCTAACCATGGGTTCTTCCTAAAAACGATTTTATTATGTTAATTGCATTATATTATGGATGATTTGAGATTTAATGGTGATTTTCATTGTAAAATTCCCCTTGAACCCATGAACACCCCATGACACCAATTTCAAGTATTGTAATGGGTATATTGATGCAAGATGATTACTATGAATTGTTTCTATGTGAATTTAGTTATTGAATCTTGTTTTGTTCATTACTATTGTAGTATATTTAGGTGTAATTGTGATACATGATTCATTACCTTGAAATGGGGTAAATTGTTAGGGTTTGTACATGTTGATGAAAGTTGTGTATAACATATTGATTCACTTAGAAAGTAAACCTCCTATGACTAATGAGTAAAGTATAGCATTGTTGAAAGTATTGGTGATTCAAAATTCTGACGTCATTTTTGCTGAATTTTTTCATGAACGCCGTTAAGACCTAAACTATAGAGCCAATTGGCCCTGATGGCCAAAACGGCCCATTTTCAAGGTCAAACGAACCTCGCGGCTGGTAAACCCCCTATTTTGCCGATAATCGTGTGCTATAGTGCATGGATTTTTTGTGATCCAGAATTCTGACGTCATTTTAGTCAAACTTTTTCATGGACGTCCTTTTAGACATTAGCTATGGAGCCAGTTGGTCCTGACGGACAAAACGGCTCATTTTCAAAGTCAAACGAGCCCCGAAGCTGGTAAATCCCCCATTTTGCCTATTTTTGTGTGCTATAATTCACCATCTCTTTTGGTGATTTGGAATTTCGATGTCATTTTTGCCAAAAAAATTCATGGACGTCTATTTAGACGTTAGCTATGGAGCTAGTTTGCTCTAACGGCAAAAATGGCCCATTTTCAAGGTCAAAGGAGCCCAGAGCATGTAAACCCCCCTCCCCCATTTTACTGATTTTCATGTGCTGTCCATGGATTTTTGGAGATTTGGAATTTCGACGTCATTTTTGCCGAAATCTTTCATGGACGTCCGTTAAGACCTTAGCTATGTAGCTAGTTGGCCCTGACGGCCAAAACGGCCCATTTTCAAGGTCAAATGATCTCCGGAGCAGATAAACCCCCCATCTTGCTGATTTTTGTGTGCTATTATCCATAGATTTTTGGTGATATGGAATCCCAACGTCATTTTTGCTGAAATTTTTTATGGACGTCCGTTAAGACCTTAGATATGGAGCCAGTTGTCCCTGATGGCTAAAATGGCCCAATTTCAACGTCAAACTAAAACCCCGGAGCAGGTAAACCCTCTATTTTACCAATTTTCATGTGCTATAGTTCACTATTTTTTTTTCTGATCCAGAATTCCGATGTCATTTTTGCTGAAACTTTTCATGGACATCCGTTAAGACCTTAGCTAAGGAGCCAGTTGGCCCTGACGGCCAAAATGACCCATTTTAAAGGTCAAACGAACCCCGGAGCAGGTAAACCCCCCATTTTACCGATTTTCGTGTGCTATAGTCCATGGATTTTTTGTGATCAGGAATTCTAACATCATTTTTGTCGAGGGGAACAGAGGATAGGCGATGAGGGTGGTATTTTCAATGATCCAGAATTTCGACGTCATTTTTGCCCAGGGAAAAGGGGTAGGGGGAAGGGGGTAGAGGTGGAGTGGGAGGGTAGAGGACGGGGTGAAGGAGGGAGGGGGTAGAGGTGGGGTGGGGGTTAGAAAGGGGTGAGGGGGGTAGGGAGAGGTAGGGTAGGGGAATAGAGGTGGGTAGAGTGTGGGTAGGAGGTGGGGATGGGGTGAGGGGGTAGGGGGTTAGAGGGGGTGGGGTAGAGGAGGGTAGGGGGTTAGAGGGGGTGGGGTAGAGGAGGGTAGGGGGTAAGAGTGGGTGTAGAGGGGTGGGTAGGTGGGGGGTAGAGGGGTGGGGGGTATAGGGGGTGGGTGGGTGGGGGTTAGAGGAGGTAGGGGTAAAGGGGAAAGGGGTGCAGGGGGTAGGTCGTAAGAGGGGGGAGCGGGTTATTTGGGTAGAGAGGGGGTAGGGCGGGGGTCCTCACCTCGGGACAGGACGCCTCGAGGCCGGACGGAGGGCCTCGCCCTTGGGCAGGACGCCTCGAGGCCGGGTGTAGTGCCTCACCTCAGGGCAGGACACCTCGAGGCCGGGCTGGGGGACTCTCCTCGGGGCTGAACGCCTGAAGGCCAAGCGTGGGGGCTCGCCTCGAGGCCGGGCGAGGGGCCTTGCCTCGGGGCTGAACGCCTCGAGGGCGGGCGGGGTACTCGCCTCGAGGTCGGACGGGGGTCCTCACCTCAGGGCAGGACACCTCAAGGTTGGGCGTGGGGCGTCGCTACGAGGTAGGACACTTCGAGGCCGAGTGGGGGGTGTCTCGGGGTGGGTGGCCTCGAGGCCGGGGGAGCCTCGGGTAGGGTGGCCTCGAGGCTGGGGGGGCCTCGGGTAGGGTGGGTTAGGGGCTCCTCGAGGTGAGGGTAGGACCTTGGATGGAGGGCTACTCGGGGTCGGGTGAGGGGGCCTCTCCTCAGGGCAGGTGGCCTTGAGGTCGAGGAGCTAGCCTCGGGGTGGTCACCTCGAGGTGAGGGACAAACCTTTGAAGCGTGCCTCGGGGTAGTGGCCTCGCGACGGGTCGTTGTCCTCGGGAGAGTCGGCGGGCCGCCTTCGCTAGGGTGGCCTCGCCTCGAGTTGATTTAGTGGGTGAACTTGTCACAGACGCCTATCAAAATATCGGTCAAAAATACGCACAGATCACCTAAAATTCAATAAATGAAAAAATCAATATTTTATGTTTCAAGACTCGTTTGAACTTGAAAATGCTGACGTTTGCAAGCAAGCTTGTTTGTCGTCACATGCCTACAAAAATTTTCGGCCAAAAAATCATTGGAATCACAATATAAACTTGAAAAATCGAAAAATTGGTATTTCCTGTTTTGGTCTTCGTTTGAACTTGAAAATGCCGATATATGTCCGAACCAACTACAACATTAAATAGTTCGTCATGGACGTCACAAAAAAATTTAGCCAAAAAACCATCGAGATGAATATCACAATGAGTAATACGCACATGAAAAATTGAAAATTTGTTATTTCCCGTTTCAGGCCTCGTTTTAACTTGAAAATTTCAACGCACGCCATTAAGGTTGTCACGGATGCCCACAAAAAAGTTTGACCAAAATTCAAACGATGCCCGCAATAAAAAATATGTATTTTTCATTTTTTTTCCGTGTGTTATTAATACATGGATTTTGGGTGATATGTGTGTCCGACTGTTGTTTTGGCCGAAATGATATTCCTCTAAATGATATTGATCTGTTCTCTTTTCCCAAACAGTGGGAGAAGGGGTAGGTAGGGGACATGGCAGTGATTTAGGAGGGATATAACAGCACCTATTTTTTCATCATAGCGACTGGGTTCTTAACATCCGCATTTTATCCCTTGCTAATATTAAATTGAAAGTAGCATGGAAAAAAAGTTTAGTCGTAATAATTCGTTCAAAGTCAAATTTCTTGCAGTGACAGTAGACTTGGAATGAAAACAAAAAGGACTGCAGAAACTCAATTTCATTTGTAATCAAACTGTATCCCATGTTACTGAGACCATCCACAAACAAGCCAAAATAATCTGTAATGTAAGTTTTGGTAACACATTAATCTTCAGGGCATCCAACCATAATTTAATGGACTAGTATAGAAAACACAGACCGCTTGTACAAAAATGTGAACTCATGAGAGTGGTTTCAAAAAATTCAAACTAATGCTTAGCGTGAGAATAATGATTGTCATTAGGATTCCTCTTCCCGCTGAAAACAGCTAGTGCCTTGCGAACAGGGGGCTGCAGAGGAGCCTTCTTACTAGTATGGTTGAGAAAAATAGTGTCCGGAGTAAATATGTCGTCACCCTACAGAGAACAAATAAAAACTTCTGAGGCAACGTGGAAATTTAAACGTAAAATGTTCATCATAACACTTAAAAACAAAAAAGAGAAGATAAAGGAACATTTTTGCTGAAACCAACCTTGTTCTTCTTCTTCGTTTTAGGATAAAGATACTTATGCGGAAGCTGGTCCTCACGTAATATTGGGTTCTTGGTAACAGCATCTCTACCCCCTTGAGGTAAAGGCAGGGAGAACTGCAAAAGGAACAATCAGCAAAAAAGTTTTACATTCTAGCTACGTTGCTCGGAATAAGTTCAAAAATATTGTTGAGTGTGTGCCAGATCCCCTCCAAAAGCTAAACATTTTTGGAGGATCCCACACAGATTTGACAACATTTTTAAAGTGTCCGAGCTACACAGATTCTAGGATATTTAGGTGAAATTGGACTGGAGAGGATTCCAAGCATTGGCTACCGCGTCTGATAAGACTCTTGAACTAAGTTGCTTGGAGTCTCCAAAATTGCTGCCGCACCCGTGTCGGATCCTCCAAATGTACACTACTTTTGGAGGATCCGACACGCACCGCAACGTTTCTAAAGAGTCCAAGTAACATAGCTCTTAAAGGATTGCTAAGCATTGTACACATTTGAGGTCCCCTCCACGTGTGTTATGTGCAGAGTGTAACTTAGATAAGTTCATATTTGTCACTTTTTTTGTACATTGCTTCTGTTTTTCCCAATTGAATTACAACAGAATGCATTCAAGAATCAAATTTGAGTGGTCTGAGAAGCATAACCATGGAAGTTCTCTCTAAATTTTAGTTAGTGATTTTGTAACGAGTTACTGTTTTCAATTAGGCTGCGGGTTGTGATTTATAGAAGTGTAAAACTCGGACATTTTTAGGAAAGGAGATGTCATTTCTCACCTTTGTCCCTCGCAAGGATATACGTGGTCTGCGTGCCGCAATCACAATACCATTTTCGCCAACAGTCACTGCTACCTTGCGTAAAGTGCCTCCATTTCCACATTTGGGACAGAAAATCCTAGTAACATCTGTTGTCACTTTATAGCAGGCATGGCATTTCAGTACCCACCTGAAAATAGATATGCCACTATAAGCAAATGATGCAATCAAATATTAGAGGATTCCTAGCATCTAAGGCAGCAGTGTATTGACTGGATCATTAGGAATATGTCAATGGTCCGCTTGCAGCATTCATGATAATTCTGGCAAGTTTATGACATGAACAATAGACAATGGATATCACAGCAGCTTTTACATACCTGTGCAGCTCACGGATCTGCATTCCTCCAGGTGCCACAAGGCGTAAACCCATTTGAAGAATAACATTTTGCATTGCATAATCAGCTGTCACACAGGCGACACTTGACTCGGACAAGGATTTTAACATCCAACTTTGTTCACTACTGTTATCATCCACAAACGATGTCTCAATGCTCTCATCCACCTGACTGGCCATCTCTGCATCTTCCCCTCCTCCATCAGCAAAGTCGAAATTCTCCCCTTCATCTTCTTCAAATTCTTTACTGTCTTGCTTAGCATCATTTGATTCAGTCCCCTCAACGGAAATGATTACATCTGCATCCTCTTGGAGAGCTTTTGCAGAATTTTCTTCAAGCCGCATCTGACTCAAAATCGTAGACAAATGTTCTTCACCATCTCTTACTTCAGAAACCTTACCAGCCTCAGCATTCGCCTTGGGATTTTCCTCAAGGTTATGGTGCATAGAGATATTGTCGCATTGACAGTTGTTGAGGTTTTCATCTACTGTATTTTCAGTTGCATCTTGCAAATCATCCATTTTAGATGATGTCTCAGACATTTCACGTCTAGCTTTTCGTCTGAGAAATCTCCTATGAGTACTTCTGCTCACAGCGGGTAGCCAATCATCACCATGATCATCATATTGTCCCTGTGATGCATCAATTCCGTCAGCAACCATCTTCTTACCTTCAATCTTCACCTCTTTTTTCTGTGGCGAGTACTTTTGAGGTTTACTGAAGCCATCATCCGCATCCATCTGATTCTCAGAATGAGAATCACCACCATTCACGACAGAACCATCTCTCCCACTTTGTTGATCAAGAGGGATAACATTCAAACTCAAATCTTTCAAGGGAAGAATTCTAGAGTTGGTGTTTGCTCCATTATCAAGTGCATGTTCTATTGCTTCCCATTCTTTCAGATTAGGGACGTTAGCGCCCCATCCAGGCAAGTCCTTCTCTGGCAACCTTTTCACATTAACCATGTGAATAGGTGGAGGGCAATCTCGGAGATGTTGAGTTCCATGAAATTGAGCCTCCAATGTGTGAGTTAAAGCAATGAGCTTGAGATCCACATCAGAAAGTGTGTGCAAATCACCAGTAGCCCTTGCAAAGCTGATAACTGCGAAGCGAGGTAACACATCATATTCAACAAATATACAAGATTTTTTCTATATTGACGAACAAATCTCTAACTAGACTATAAACACTATTGACTAACTCTACAATTTTTTCGATAAAGTTAGACTATTAACTCAATAATTGGGATCAGACATACCCATTGAGAGGCAAATTGACAACAAACAAACAAGATAAATAAAAAATTACCGAAATCAAAATCAAAACTATCCCACATATTTTCCCTGTAGTGTTTCTTTCGATGAATCAAAACTTGCATGAATAAACAACCATTCTCAAAAACAACACCAATTGTCTATCAAAGGAAAAGTTTCCAACCTTTCTTAAGAGAATCAGGGGAAGGCTCCATGGTATCAACAGTGAACGGAAGGAAATTGAGTGAACGACGGGAATTCGGGTCACGAATCTCTGAAAGCACTTCAGGTATCGAAACAAACCGATCAGCAGAATGGTTCAGCTTATCTCCGCCTTGAATTATAGCGTTTGTGTCCACCACCGCCACCGCTATCCCCTTCGTCGACTTGCAGCTCCCTACCAAAACTCCGTTACCTGCCTTCGCCGTTGCTGCAGCTGCGGCGGCGGTGACGGTGGCCGGAGTAGTAGTAAGTTGCGGCTGTGGAGGTAGTGGCGGTTGTTGCTTCACTATGCTGCTCCAACATGGTGGTGGTGGTGAAGGGGGCTGAGTATCCATGGCTGTGGAGCTCATACTGAGGGGAGAAGGAAACTCTAAAACCCTATAAGGAGCCGTTTTGAATATTGGTTAATTGTTACTGTGTTTGTTTGATTATTGTTTAATTGTTAGCATTAACATCAAAAAAATTATTAAAAATCACTTAAAAATAAAGTGCAAATGAACTATGTATGTGAGTTAAATTATATCTTGATCAAAAGTAAATACTAATCACATTATAGAATAAGCAAAAATTTATCATCATTCGAAAGAAAAATATGAAACTGAACTTTAAGTCAAGGACTTTATATGCCAAATGGTATAAATATAATTAGTTAATTTACTATCAAGTTATGAGTTAATCTGTTAAGAAAAAAAATCATCAAACCATTAAGAATCGCTAACTGAATAAAAAAAATCAAAATCGTTATCAAAACCTTTAAATCAATAACCCATTATCAATAAATTAATAACTTTTTTTAATTCGAGTTATCGATTTCAGTTCGATTTTGAACAACCCTATTTCAAAGAGTAATTAGTCAACATTAACCGATTTTTTCCAAACTCTTCTTAAAATAAAGGGAAAATAGTCTAAAAAATACTTCAACTTTGGCCGAAATTATTGTTACGATACCAAACTTTATTGAGGACCTTTTACCCCTGCACTATTTAATAGTGTATTTTAAAGGTATATATGTGCTCACGTGGACACATTACTATTTATAATGATGCAATATTTATGATGTCCACACTATTAAATAATGCATGGTAAAAGGTCCTTTCCAAAGTTCGGTATTATTATAGCAATTTCGACCAAAGTTCGAATATATTTCAGTTGAGTGACTTTAATCAATAATTTTAATAGTTGAGTGACTTTTTGAATTCAAATAAATACGGTAAAAAACAGTTTTGTTTATTCTGGTTCATCAGTTTTGGTAAGAAGTATGAAATATTTTACTTGACAATTAATACACAGTTATTACTTGTAATACATGTTGTTATTTAAAATTGGACTAATTGCCTAGCATTAGGATAGTTAAAGGTATTTATTAATTATCTTGTTTGAATTCTATTGTACTTAATGATGTCAACTTTGTACCATTTTCTATTTAGACAATACAACCAAAATCTGATTTTTCGGAGTGTACCACTCATTTGATCACATTAATTCACATATTGTTGGAAAAATGATTCTAGTATCTCAAAAAGAAGCATTCATATTATTGTCTAGATTTATTCCTTAATATCTTGTTAATGAATATTGAATATGTTAATTATTCCAATATATTTCTAATTGACTATTCTTCCTTTCTTTTATTAATCCATTTCAATAATGAGAGGAGGTCAATTTTCTTATTTTCCGTAAGATTTCCAACACATATAAAATTCATTTTGGGGTCTGTGTGCTCAAACTGCAGTGTATATATAATCAATAGATTACCAAGTGATTAACAGAAAGCCTTCTCTACATCATTTAAGAGTCTTTGGTTGCCTATGCTTTGCCAAAAAGGTGCATGAAACTGACAAATTGAAGCCTAGCTAGGTCTGTTGTTTGTGTAATTATATATGCTGAAACTCAAAAAGGTTATGATCTAATATGGTTTTTTTGTCAACAGAGATGTGTTTCCATTCAAATTTCAAACTAGAGTTCCATACTGACACAAATCATGTACCAGAGAAGTTGGAATATCAAGGCAGTGCTCCTGAACAATCTTTTTACCAACATGATGGAGATCTTAACATGGAGGAAACTGCAGACCTGGAATTTAAGATTTAGGGGGAGAACAAAGTATTGAGAAACTACAAAAAGTGATCATCAAAGATTGATACGAAAGCTCCTCTATCTTACTATGATATCTTATTTGGTGCTTAAACCATGAGTCAGTTTCTTCAACAACCAAAAAAGGAGGCAACTTTGATCTATTCTTCTACGTCTCTAAATCTACTAAAATTAACCCAAGTTTCATGTCCTATTACAATCTAAAAGATAGGTAGCATACATGCTATTGATACTAGGACGACAGACCTAACCAGAACGGAGGATGGAAAACTACCCTTATCACTCCGGAGAAAGAGTGCTTCATACACTGGCACATTCACTAAAACTATCAATCCACATAGAATCACATGCGACACAACATTTCCCACTTCTTGTAGTGTTGCAGCCATTACAAGTTTCTTCATTCCCCAAATGAAACTAATTAGATTAAGCAATGCAAGTGTGGCTGTGATTGTGAACATAGCAGATGAGTTGCCAAACTCCATCATCTCTTGCTCGTATCTCCTCTGTACATCGTCGTCTACTACCTTTGTCGTGAGGGCAAATGCTGTCTGAGAGAAGCCTAATTGCTTAATCACTGCATCTATGAACGCGAAGAAGTATGAAGTTGTCCTTCGAATCAACAACATCCTTTGCAAGTTCCACCATGACTTAGGTGTGTCACCACAGCTAATGGATTCAGCCAAGGAATATGCAAACTTGGCGATGAAAACATACGCAAAAGGCAAGAACCATAGACTTGACACCTGCAATATAATTAGTGATGAAGACATCATTAAGTAAATAAAAGGTGATGGTCATGAAAAAAGTATAGTTTAAGTTTTTAGATAAGATGGTCACGTAAGTTGATTTACCTCTGGGAATAAGGGGATACCATGAAGCAGAGAAAGAGAAGTAACCAACACATAAGTTAGTGTGGGAACAGATAGAGGGGCCCAAAGAAGATATATGCAATATCCCATTTGGGCACCAAATCTGATTTTGCCATGACCATATATGAAGGGACAATATTTGGATATGAAAATCTGAAACATGCCTTCTGACCATCTCTTATGTTGAACAAGAGCAACATCTAAGATTGTTGGAGCAACACCTAAAAAAGCAGGTTTACTTGGATTATAGTATATTGATTTCCATCCTCTGCATTGGATTGCTAATCCTGTGATTATATCTTCCACAGGAAATCCATACAACAGCCCCATCTGGACAAAAATAATCAAACATATGTTCTCAGAGCTTGAACTCGAAACATCTATCAAAACAGGATGAATGTTTTAACATTCCACTACACCCTTTGACGGTATCTAGGAATTAGTACCTGTTTTCCCCATTGAGTCCCCTCTTCATAGTTACAATTTGCAACAACTTTTGATGCTTCCTCTAATTCTTCCACAGTTTTATAGGTGGATTTTTCTTGCAGCTTGTTATTCCATTCAAAAGTTTGATCCTCAGAGAATATTCGACCACAAAGACTTTCCCTTCTGTGTAAACACCCTGTGCCACAGTACAAAGCTGCTCCATAACCTCCCATACCAGCAAGTTCAATCTACATGTCGAGATTCGAAGTTTATAAATTGTCTTATATATACAAAAAAATTGTTAAAAGAGGGTTGTCAAAGAATCATTTCTACAACTTACCTCATGAGTAACTCGAGCTACATTTCCGTAAATATCATTCTTGGTTGCATTATTGTAACGTTGAGGATACTGAACATAGGCTACCTTGTACCCTTGCTTTTCATCCATGAAGAAGCACAATGATTCCCTTATTGCATCTGGATCGTTCGAGTACATGTCACAATCCAAGTTAAGAATGATAGGTGCATTACTTATTTGTGATGAAACTCGTATCTACACACAAAAACAAATTTATATTGTTAAAAAGATCGAGATAAGAAATTACTAATAATAAGTTTCATAGCTTAATTTACCAATGAGTTCATTGATCCAGCCTTGAAGTTATGTGGCCAATTTGGTTTTTTCTCTCGTGACATATAGACAAGCGTTGGCAGTCGATTTCCATCCATGTCGACCATGTTATGATCTCTTCCATCTATTAAAATCTGAAAAGATACAAATTACATGTCTCTTTTTTGTTTTCTGTTCATTTTCGACGTTAATTAATAACTGTTGTAGTAACAATAGCATATATAATGTACCTGAACAATTGAGTGGTGATCTTGTTTTGTAACTTTAGTGTTCCATTCTGAGAACCCTTTGTGCTGAGCCTTAATTTCATTGGGAATGCTACCATTTTCTATGGAGGCTTCAATCCTGCTTTTCATATCTTCATATAATTTCTGAAGAAAGTTACACATCAGTTTAGATGAACTAAGATATGACTCATTTGTTAATTTGAACTCGAAATGACTCATCAAATTGTCGTGTCAAAACTCTACAGTATTAAACTTCCTTCGACTAGTTCATGTGTTTACTATTTTGAACCCCTAGTCAAATTATTTTGGCTCTGCCACTGATTGAGTCATGACTTATTTGTTACCTCTTCTCAATCTCAAGTTCTCACCTTGATATTGAACCATTCTTGTGCAAAAACTTTGTCATTTAAATTGGAGGCATCATGTTGAAAATAGGCAGCAGGGGACCTAGGCTCCACATTGAATCTCTTGCAGAAAGGTATCCAACATTTAGAGAATTGAGAGGCTTCAAGAAGAGCATAAAATGTATATTGTGAACCCCCATCATCAGAAAGGTAAACACTCAACTTTTGAGTAGGATAGTTATATGACATTACTGATAATATTGTGTTAATCACCATTGTTGGAGGCTCCATTATTGGATCTGCTGTACAAACGAATATGTCTACGTCTGGCAAATTCTCCTCGTATCTGCAAACAACTAGTCAAAGTCAGAAGTCGGTATAGTTATGCAGGTATTAGTAATACATGAATCAAAGTTATGAATGGTTTTGCTATTCCATCTTCTATCATCTATAAAATTTCAAACAAAACGCCCTATTATTAATTTTATACATAGTCCTAACTCCTAACCAATTATCAAAATTATATTACTTATATACGCAACATCTAACATGTATAATATTTTTCCCAACAAGCTATCGAACAACCCCTTAGTACTCTCTCGTTTCAGTATAAATGTTTTAATTTGACTGTGCATGGAGTTTAAAAAATAAAAAGAAATTTTGTAGTCTTAATTAAAAATATGTACGGCCTTTTAAATCTCATGATTTTAAATTTGTCACGTAGAATCTTAGAATTGGAAAACGTAATAAATATAGAAAGAGATATTTTTTTTATACAAACTTAAAAGGAAAGTAAGACACTTCAATTCGGATAGAGAAAATATATACTACAAAGTTTCAACCCGACAAATCAAATACTCCCCATATCTCAATTTATATGACTTACTTCTCTTTTTATTCAGTATCAAAAAGAATAACACATTTTTACATTAAGTAAAAAAACTAATTTTAAAATACTCATTTTATTCTTAATGAAATGATTTATAGTCACACAAATATCTATCACTTATTTTAGACAACACTAATTTTAAAATACTCATTTTACTTTTTACTTAAATGATTTATAGTCACACAAATATCTATCACTTATTTTAGACCACAAATTTCAAAAAAAATATTTCTTTCTCAAACTACGTGCCTAACTAACTCATATAAAATAGAACGGGCCGGTGGGAGTAAGTTGTGATAGATACCTTCGAAGACGAACTAAAAAATATTTAACTCAGAAGTTGGAAAATCAACAAATTGAGATCTTACTACTTCAACAAATAATAGCTTTGGGAAGTTAAAAAGTAAAAGGCCAATTACAGAGCACCAAGTATATATATCTAAGTCTTATAAAAACGTATTCAAAATTTAAAATCGATTGAATTCATCAAACTCTATAATTATTAATAAAATCCATTAGACTTCTAAAATTTTGAATTCAAAATATGGTAATATTTGTTGAAATTTTAATTAGTTTCAACGAAGAGAAGTCAAACCTGAGTGAAAGTCTGTTCTTATAAGGATAAGTATATATAACATTCCAACGAACAGACTGAGTGATAATCCAGTAGAAACCAAAGCAAAGCTCAGCTAAGAACATACATATCCATGCCAATCTACCAGATTCACCTTTACTTGGCATATTAATTAATCTGTATAACCATATTAACAAAATACCCACAAATATTGTTGAAGCAAATAATTTGTATATAGTTTTTCCTTTAGCTTCCTTTGTCTCAAATAATGGAAGATGCAAAGTTTGTTCACCCATCTCTCTCTCCAAGATACACACACCAACAAAGGAACAAAAACTCTATATACATGCTTTATTAATATATTATAAAGTTTAGATATGATTGACTATGGGTCATGGGTGGCTCAAGTTGAATATGCATTACATAAAATATATACACATCTGTATCAATTCGTTTGATCTATTTTTTATTTGGAACGTAATAAAGTTTAAAAAAATAAAGAGAATTTTTGAATTTTATGATCTTAATTTAAAAATATTACAATTGTATCAAAATATCTTTTAATCTTGTAATCCTAAATATATCACATAAAAAGTTGATAGAAGATTTTTTTTTTTAAATAGACTACAAAAAGAAAGTAGGTCAAATAAATTGAAATACAGAGAGTACTTTTTTGTTTAGTCGGTTTAAAAAAGTATACCATTTTTTCTTTTTGATAATTTTTTTAATTTCAACTTTTTACCTGACATATTTAAAATCATAAAATTATATAATATTCTAATATATTTTTTTAATTTAAAATCACTCATTAATTTTCTTCACTTTCTTAAATTTCATATTAATTAAAATTAAATAATTAAATTTAAAAGGTGGAAGTATGACTATTTTACTATTTGTACCTTACTAGATGCAGCAATAGGAGGACCACATTAAAACAATTATACAATATACAAGGCGGGCGGGGCCAAATGTATCGTCTAATATATTGTTTTCTCCATTTTAATTTAGGTGTCATTTTTCAATTATTTTTAAATATTTTAATTTTTTTATTATTGTCATTTATAATAATATAAATTTTATTTTGATATATCTAAATTAGATTAAAAGTTAAAAATACTCAACTTTCTAAAATCAATTTCTATATAAATTAAGATAGAGATGATTAAAATATTATTAAATATTTGTTGTAAATTTAATTCTTATAATTTTATCTGAGGTTGCTCTTGAAATTTATAAACACCTGATTTACTATATATTAGGAGCGAGAATGTTGAGGAGCTCATTAATACATATATAAGATATACGTACAAATTTTTTTTATACATTTAACTAATAAATATAATTATTTTAACAGATGGAATAAATATATAAATAATTGTCTTTTTTTTAAATAATGAGTAAAAGGGAGTGTCCAATGAGAATATAAAAGAATTAAAAAGGTGCAGTGACTCTTGCCTCTACAAAAGGACAAACATGATGTCAGTACGTGGACAGATGATTATCTTGTAAATTTAATTTGGAGAATGAAAACATAATAACATGCTATGTCAAGTTAAAATATATTAACGAGCGTCACCCTCGAATAGCTCCTGCAATGTGTGCTTTGGATTTAATTGAAGCTTTAATGTATATTACAAATATCGGATAGAAAATCAAAAAAAAAATTATACTGTTAAGATTTCTTTATATTGTTAAATATATTCACGATTTAAATTTTTTTTTAAATTAGCACCGTATATAAGTTAAAAATTAAAAATTAAACAGTTTAATTTACCATATAAACAACATGAATTAGAATAACTTGGCAAATCTCTAAATTATTTGAAAAATAAAATAAAAAACAAAAGAACCATAAATGTGGAGAGCTTTTGTATTTATTTAACATTCAAAATGCTAATAATTTTTGGAAATAAATGAGTTCGTTATTCCGAAAATCATTCAACTATGATAAAAATATATTTATATTGATGTGAATATCAAATTTATAAATACATATCATGTGTATGAATATACATGATTAATCCAAAGTATTACTTAATTATTTTAAGTTACATTAATTTAGTGTAAATTCCGAGCGCGAATAAATATTAGGGACTTTATAAAAATATACACACTCATAGCTCTTTTTTTCTGCAACAGTACTTATACACACGATAAAATTATACACTTACATAATGTATGTTGTATAAAAAGTATTTAGAAATTATATCAAAGTAAATATTTTTATGTATAAAATAAAATTTTAAATTTATCTATATAGTGTCGGGTTGTTTGGTCTCGAGTTGTTTTTTTTAGTTAAACTCAAATCAACCCAAGTATAGTTAGAATATTTTTTTCAATATCAAACTAAGTCAAACTAAACCATTAGTTAAATTATTTTTTTTAAGTTGACTCGAGTGATTCGATTTTCAGTTCAATTAAATACACCCTATATAGATATATAAAAAATACTATGAAATCTATATAATTAATGAGTAAGCACTGGGGAAAAAACCGTTGAATGTGGCCAATTTTCAGCTAGTTACATGGTTGAGTGGCCATTCTCCATATTTAATGATAATTAGGTCAATTTTGGTTAGTAACATAATTGAATGGTCATTCTCTTTAATTTTCTATAATAAAATATGACGTGACATTTCAGTAATTAGTAGTGCTCATAAATTTTTAGTTAGTTCCATGACTGAGTGGTCATTCTCCATATTTAATGATAATTAGGTCAATATTGGTTTAGTAACATGGTTAAATTGTAACGATGATCAGTGGTGCATTGGTGATACTGCTCTACCCTTAATCAGAGATTTTGTGTTCGATTTCTGAGTATGGAGAAAATCCTATTAGAAGTGTCATTTGCAAATGAGCCCTACAGTGCGCGATTAGAATTTAGTCGGGGCTTCAATACAATCTCTGGACACCGAGTGGAATTAAAAAAACATGGTTGAGTGGTCATACTTCTGAATACATCACTGGACTTCTAGATACATAAGTGAGGGATATATCCGAGAAGGGAGGGATGTATCCGCGAGGAGATAGGACATCCCGATACATCAACAGCCGAACACATCAGCAGACATCTGAATACATAGATGAGGGATGTATTAGAGAGATGGAGATGTATCAGAGAGGGAATATGACATCCCGATACATCACTAGACTTCTGAATACATCAGCAGACATCCGAATACATAGATGAGAGATGTATCAGAGAGGGGAGGGATGTATTCGAGAGGGGATAGGGATGTATCAACGAGATGAGAGTGATGTATCCGAAAGGGAATTTTTAAATGGTAAGCAATTTTAGAGATCGTGGTAAAATATGATGTGTATTTAGGTAATTTTTCCTTATTTTTTCTAATAAAATATGATGTTACATTTTGTTAGTGCACATGAATTTTAGATTAATTATATGACCGAGTGGTCATTTAATCGGTTTGGCATTGTTGTTGGGAGGTCAGATGTGTGCTTTTTTTAAAAGTAGAAAGT
>NC_064285.1:59251517-59261905 GCF_019186545.1 Solanum stenotomum | reverse complement strand
CTCATGTAAATTTTCGTTGTGTCATTTTGACACTTTTTTTACAATCAGCGAAAATATGTAATGTGTGTAATGCACTCGCGAATGACGTGTAAAGTGTCCAATTAAATGAAGACATTTGTCATTTGTGCCCAAAATCATTCTTAAATAATAAATTTTGAGAAACAAACAAAAGTAGCCAATAAATCGATGACATGTGGCATTTTTGCCCACATAATTAAAAAAATATTTAATCAATTAACAAAAAATATTTTGCAGCCTTCTCAGTGTCTTCTCCAAGTTAACTATTTTGCAAACACTGACCCCCGCCCCCGACCTTCTCAATCACACACCAATCCTTTTATTATAGAAGAATAAAACTAAATCATGGATTCAAATTCTTCTTAATCAATAACAAAGCAGTTAAATTGAACGGAAATCATTAAAATTAACTGGAAAAAAAAAATTAAGAGAGTGCTTACAGTGAAAGAAAAGTTTGAAAGCCCGTGAAGGAAGAAGAAAAATCAAATCCACTTCTCCATTACAATATTTCTCCAAAAGAGAATTTCATGATTATTTTAATATTTAAATCTTGAAAATAGGTCTTTTTTAAAAAAATTAAAATATTCACCATGGATGGAGTTAAGCTTGAAAAATGGAGGCTGAAAATGGGGAAGAAGAAGAAGAAAAAATAATTAAAAATTGATTAAATAAGCTTTTCACGCGCTATAAATGAGTGTATCACACTCTCTATGATGTGTATGCAAAAAGTGTCAAAATGACACAACGAAAACTTACCTGAGGTGTCTAAAATGGATAAAGTCTAATTAAGGTGTCTAAGTGAAAGTTGGTGCCAAGTTTAGGGGGCCACCGATGGGTTAGCCCAAAAAGTAAAAGACCAATCACAGACCAAACATATATACCTAAGTTTTATCAGAAGGAAAATGATTCAAAATTTAAAGTTAAAAAATGAATTCAAACTCTACAATTCTATCGTTAAATTCATTAGACTTTTAAGCTTTCAAATTTAAAATATAATAATATTTTTTGAAATTTTTATAAGTTTCAACGAGGAAAAGTCAAATCTGAGGAAACGTCTATTCTTGTAAGGATAAGTATATATAACATTCCAACAAACTGACAGAGTGATAATTCAGTAGAAATCAAAGCAAAGCTCAGCTAAGAACATACATATCCATGCCAATCTCCCAAATTTACCTTTACTTGGCATATCAATTAATCTGTATAACCATATTAACAAAATACCCACAAATATTGTTGAAGCAAATAACTTGTATATAGTTTTTCCTTTAGCTTCCTTTAACTCAAATAATGGAAGATGCAAAGTTTGTTCACCCATCTCTCTCTCCAAGATGCACACAAAAAAAAAAAAAGGAACAAAAACTATATATAGATGCTTTATTATTATATTATAAAGTTTAGATATGACTATGGGTGGCTAAAGATGAATATGCATTACATATAATATATACATATCCATTTCAATTTGTTTGACATATTTTAGTTTGAAACATAGTTTTAAAAAATAAAAAGATTTTTTTTAATTTTGTCATCTTATTTTAAAGATATTACAATTATATCAAAATGTTATTTGATTTTATAATCTTAAATATGTTATGTAAAAAGTTAAAATTTTAAAAATGTTAAAAAAATAATTTTTTTTAAAAAACAAACTAAAAAGAAATAGATATAATAAATTGAAACAAAGATACTTTTTTTTGTGTAGTCACTTTTTAATTTTAAATAATAAAATTTTACGTAATTAAATTTCGTATCAAATTAAAATTAAATAAATAAATGTAAAAAGCGGAAGTATGACTAGTTTACTATTTATAGCTTACTAGATAAAGCAATTTGTAGCATGTAATCAAGTTATCAACTCAGGAGGACCACATTAAAATAATTATACATTTACGTGAATTTAGTAATTTCGTCTGATATAATATTAATTTAGGTGTCATTTTTTTATTTTGAAATTTTTATATTATTTTTAAATATTTACAATTATTGTAATTTATAATAACATAAATTTTAAAAATATAAAGTTTATTTTAAAATTTTATATCTGAATAACATTTAAAAATATTTAACTTTCTAAAATCAAATACTACATAAAATGAGATAGATATAATTCAAAATATTATTGGTTGTGAATTTAATTATTATAATTCAAATAGTTTTTGCACTTATGCTAAATAAACGATAACGATTTTATGTTAAAAAGGATAAAGCACCCCCTATCTTCGTATCCTAAATTCGTCATTGTATATAATATGTATAAAAGATATATGCACACTTTTATACTCTATTAATATTATTATTATTATTATTATTATTATTATTATTATTATTATTATTATATATACTTTAATGTGTTTAATTAGATTTTTTCTCTTAGTTTTGTCAAGTTTCGTTTTCTTGTGATTTATTTCTTTTTTTTTTATACCAGATGTGGAAAAAAAACAAAAGTTAATGTACCTTTAAAGTTTGGCATAAGGGTGTACATGACCGGGTTGGTTCAGGTTTTTCAAATATCAAACCAAACTATTTGTGTCGGATTTTTAAATCTATAAACCAAATCAAATCAATAAAATTCGGATTTTTTCGGGTTTTTTGGATTTTCGGATTTTTTCGATAAAGTATTGATACAAACATATAATTTACTTGTATTTCAAATATTTCTTTAGTTCTACCCAAATACAACTATCTAAGGTGTTTCTTAAGAAAATATTACAAAATATGAGTAATGACACTAAAATATCCAACAAAAAAAAATAATAATGAAATCGCGTAAAACAAATATTGCAAATTAACAAGTTATAATGAAAATAATCAAAATTTAAAAGTACTAAATCATGCTAAAATAAGTTTAATAAGTAGTATTAGTTACATGACTAAATATTAAAGGAAATTAAAATTAGATTATGTATTTAAATTGTCTAAACCAATGTAAAACCAAAGAACAAATATTCAATATTATTGTCATTCTTAGTGTTGAATTGATTTTCTTTTTGCATTAGTGTTAATTTGATTTTGATTTAAGCTTTATTATAATTATCAACATCTGTGAACTATAATCTTTATTGAACCACTCAGAATTCTAAGTTTCAAACTTGAAATAATATATTAAAAGATAAAAACTATGAAAAAGTATTAGAAATATTTAAAAATTATATCAAAGCAAAATAAAAATTTTAAATTATATATATAATGTCGGGTTGATTTGGTCTCGCGTTATTTTTTTTAGTTAAAACCAAACCAACCCAAATATAATTAAATTTTTTTTCAATACCAAATCAAGTCAAACCAACCACTAGTCAATTTTATTTTTCTCAATTTGATTTGATTTTCGATTTGATTCGATTTTATATACGTTTGACATACAAGTTGGCAAGTGATGGTTGGAAAAGAAAAGTGAATAAGAAAAAATTAGGCCAATTTTATAGTGATTGAGTGGTCCATATTTTAATGATTATTGGGTCATTTTTGCTTAGTAACAGTGGTGATGGAGTAAAACTTACCTGCATTGGACGTTTAAAGTCAATATATGCATGTCATGTGTTTAAATTTATAGTTTATTTTACTTCATTAAATCACATAATAATGAAAATTGTATTGGTTTGGTATAAACATCCGGTGCGGGTAAATTTTTTCTGTGGTGATGAACTTTCGGAAAAGGCTCATCTTTATTATTCGTTAAAAGTTTGGCTCATTTATGTCATTTCTATTTGAAAAAAGACTTATTCATGTCATTATTTGTTAATGAAAAACATTTTCGATTCGGTAAAATTATTTTTTTCCACGTGATCAATTATGATTCGGCTACGTCATTAATTAAATTGTTTTTTAAAAGGAAAAAGGCTCAAATATACCATCGGACTTTGAGAAAAGACTCATTTATGTCATCTGTTAAAAGTTTGGGTCATCTATGTCATTTCAGTTAACAAATAATAATACAGATGAATCTTTTCTCAAACGAAAATAGCATAAATAAATCAAACTTTTAACAAATAACACATAATCTTTTCTCAAAGTTTGATGATATATTTGAGTGTTTTTCCTTTTGTTAATTTTCTCTAGTAAAATATGACATGATATCTTATTAGTGCGCATGATTTTTTTAGTTAGTTACATAATTGAGTGGTCATTCTCCATATTTGATATTAATTAGGTCAATTTTGGTTAGTAACATAATTGAATGGTCATTCTCTTTAATTTTCTATAATAAAATATGACGTGACATTTTAGTTGTGCTCATGATTTTTTAATTAGTTAGATGACTTAGTGCTCATTCTCCATATTTAATGATAATTAGGTGAATGTTGGTTTTTAGTAACATGGCTGAATGGTCATTCTCTTTAATTTCCTCTAATTAAATACGACATATAGTTTTTTTTAAAAAATATATAAAATTGCTTCTTTTTGTTTGAATCTTAATAACTCTTTTCTCCTAGAGATAGTGATCTATTACACCTTGTTTGAAAATAATCTACATGAGCAATGATGCTAAGAAAATACCGGGAAGGTTTTAAAATAATTTTATTGTTGAAATTTTTATGCTGGACTAACATATATTATTAAAAATTTATGTAAAAAGTAATATAAATCACAATAATTAATTTTTTAAAATATTTAAATGACATATAAAACATAATATGTGCAACATAAATTGGAACAAAGTAAGTAACATACATTATTTTAAAATGATATAAAAATACTATAAGTCACAATAATTAACAATTTTAAAATCTATAAGACATGAAAAATTTATGAGTGTCATGAACTGGCACAAACAGAGTAACATATATTATTGAAAGTTACAAAAAAAATTTATAAATTACAATAATTAGTAACTTTAATGATTAACTCTTCAAATTTTATCTATATCACATAAATTGAAACAAAAAAATAATATATATTACGTTCGTACTGACACACACTCTTGTAACTAGTATTTTATAAAAGATAATTATGTATCTCATATTACTAATACGAATTATTTGAGGCTTTTTTTTGTTAGAATAAAGAAAAAGTCTGCACAAACTAATACTCCATCGATTATAATATTTTATTACAAAGTTTGTCCTTTTGTTTCACATGCTATTAACTTAACATCATCACTTGATAGATGCAAGGACCATTGCACCTTGTTAATTCTTTTATATTCTCATTGGCCATTCCCTTTTTAATCCTTTTTTTTAAAAAAAAAAAGACAACTTAAATATTTATCTAATCTGTCAAAATAATTATATTTATTAATTAAATATACATATATATTAAAAATTAATATAAATATCTTATTTTTTTAATATATATTTATTTACTGTTATTTTGATGAGCAGCTATATTTTTAATTTTTAATGTGATTTGGATGTAAGATTTTAAAATAAAATTTATATATTTAAAATTTATATTATTATAAATTATAATAATAATAATTAAAAATATTTGAAAATGATATAAAAAGTTCATTTGGCTTTCAAAATCGAAAATGACACTTACATTAAAATGGGGAAAACAATATATCAGACAAAATTACTAAATTCACGTAAATTTATAATCAATAATATACCTTCATCCCCTTAGCAGTGTAGAATTGTTTTAAGAGGAACTTTCATGTATGACCACTCAAAAATAGCCTAATTACTCTTCATAGCTATAGTTTGATAATTACAATTCGTAGCTTCATGTTATAGGGAGGAGAGAGGTAAGCGAGATTGGGAGAGAGAGGGAAAAAAGTGGGAGAAAGGTGGATTATATATGTATATCGGTTAGATAATTGTATATTATACGTATGTATTTGTATTTATGCAAGCGAGATTGGGAGAGGGAGGAGAGAGGCGAGCGAGAGAGGGCAGAGAGTGGGAGAGATGTGAATTGTATATGTATATCGGTTAAATAATTGTATATTATACATATGCATTTGTATATATGGCAAGCGAGATTGGGAGAGGGAGGAGAGAGGCAAGAGAGATTGGGAGAGGGAGGAGAGAGGCAATCGAGAGAGGGCAGAGAGTGAGAGAGATGAATTGTATATGTATATCGGTTAGATAATTATATATTATACATATGTATTTGTATATTCTGGCGAATTATACATATACAAACGTGCTAATTATATAAACTCAAAGTCAGCCCACGTAATTAATGTATAATATTAGTCGCGAATGATAATTATAGCAAACTATAGCTATGATGAGTAATTAAGTAGTATAAATTTGCTTAATCGCGTAATTTTCTCATGTTTTAATGTGGTCCTCCTACTGCTGCCTCTAGTAAGCTACAGATAGTAAAATAGTCATACTTCCACCTTTTAAATTTGTTTATTTTATTTTAATTGATGCAAAATTTAAGAAAGTGAAGAAACTTTTTGAATTTTATAATTTTACATTAAAATATATATTAAAATTTTATATAATTTTATCATTTTGAATATATCAGGTAAAAAGTTGAAATTAAAAAATTATAAAAAAAAAAAAAGAAAGAAAAGATACGTTCTTTTCTAAACGGACTAAACAAAAAAAGGTGTTGTCTCGGTTCAATTTATTTGACCTACTTTTCTTTTTAGTCTGTTTAAATAAAAAATGATCTTTTTTCTTTTTAGTAACTTTTTAATCTTAACTTTTCACGTAATATATTTAAACCTATAATTTTTTTAAAAAAATTAACACAATTGACATATCTTTAAAGGAAGACAACAAAATTCAAATTCCTCTTTATTTTCTTAAACTCTATTCTAAGTCAAAATAAAATGGAACGGATGAGCATATATTATATGTAATGCATATTCTAACTTCAACCACCCATAGTCAATCCTATCTAAACGCTAAATGAACTACACACAAAAGAGTTCCTAATAAAATTATTATTTTTTATTAAGTTTTAATTAGTTTATTTGTTCTTTTAAAATATTTTAGTTTCTAATACATTTATTTTTTTATTATTATGGCTATACATAACATATCATTTTTTTAAAAAAAATTAATAATATTTTAACAAAACTTCTCATTAATCAATTTAGATTACAAATCAATTCAATTTTTAATGAATTGAAATAAGATGAGCTAATAAATAGGCGGGTCAATAATCCATCAAAATGTGAATGAATTAAACGAATTGAGTTTGATTTCACCACTCCAAACTGTACTGGTGCACCAACAAATATAAATTTCAAAAATCTTACACAAGTGAATTTTCATGTTACCTAATAAGGACCTATATACATTTTAAAATCAAACATGGTCATCTAATAAAAATAAATGAAACCACATTCCATAAAACACTAAATTTTTTTAAATGTTTTTCCTTTTACATCCATTTTCTTACCAAATCAATAGTCCATAAATCGTTGAAAAATTAATATTTTCCTTTTACATCCATTTTCTTACCAAATCAATAGTTCATATTCCATAAATCATTGAAAAATTAATGTTCTTTCCTTTTACATCCATTTCTTATCAAACTAATAGTTGACTTCATAGATTCTATTAAGTTACATCCAATTTTTTTTCCACTTTATAAATTCTTGATAATAACAAAGTATAGTTATTATCAAACATCAAAAAGGAAAAATGGAGAGACAATTCTCAAAAATGCTTTTCATTTTTGCTTTATTTCTTATTTCATCTGGTATGAATTCTTACTCTAATTCATCTTCTTTTATTTTCTTCTCTTTTTAAATGCCAACACACATTGGATTAATTTTATATATGATCGATAAATTTTATCTGTTGTAACAGTAAAGTTATAAAATTATTATTTTTCTTTATAGTGCAATCTGCAGACAAACCATGTAATCAAGCTTCAGATTGTGTCAACACTTGTGGTCCAACATTGTTGCCTGCTTGTCTTAACCACGTATGTGTTTGTGTTCATGCGCAGAACAAGTTTGTAAGACGTACGATGAATGAAAATAACCATGCCCTTCATGAAGCTTCATAAATTTAATTAGTTTATTGTATTATTGAGAGTAATAATATAATGGTCATTTTGATTTATTATAATTGCATCAATAATATCGATTTGCAGCAGTTTGTTTGGGTCCTAAATATTGCAAGTGCTTTTATTATTTGAATTTTCATATATTGTTCAGACTTTGAAATTGTAATTTATTTTGAGTCAATGGGTATTTACTGAATTAATTTGAATTGGGCTATGAAATTGTAATTATTTAGGAGAATTTTCACATATAACCACTCAAAAATAGTTTGTTAATTACGATTCGTAGCTACATCACTGAATACGGCATCCTGTTCACTTTGCTGAGATACCAATTGGACTCAACTCATACCACAATCTACAACTCGCACAAAAGGAGAGAAGAAATGGAACGAATTCTTAGAATGCTTCATAGCTTTCCGAAGATTAGATGTTACACGATACAAATTTACTATTTGAAATTTATAGATTTCAGGAGCAGCCTCAAATAAAAATTATAATAATTAAATTGTACAACAAATATTTAATCTTTTTAGTTATCTCTCTATCTCTATCTATATAGTATTTGATTTTCAAAAGTTAAATATTTTAAATTTTTAATGTCATTTGAATGTAAAATTTTAAAATAAAATTTATATTATTATAGATTATAATAATAATCAAAATTATTTGAAAATGATATAAAAAAGCATTTGACTTTGAAAATCGAAAATGACACTTGAATTAAAACGAAAATATGAGACGAAATTACTAAATTCACGTAAATTTTTAATCAATAATATACATTCCCCCGGCCCGCTGTGTATAATTGTTTGTTTTAATGTGGTCCTCCTGCTGCCTCTAGTAAGCTACAAATAGTAAAATAGTCATACTTGCACCTTTTAAATTTATTTATTTTATTTTAATTTATACGAAATTTAATTTTGTGATTTTACATTAAAATATATTAAAATATTATATAATTTTATAATTTGAATATGTTAGGTAAAAAATTGAAATTAAAAAATTATAAAAAAAAAAGAAGAAGAAGAAAAGAGACGTTTTTTCTAAACGAAAAAAGTATTTTTCCGTTTCAATTTATTTAACCTATTTTTCTTTTTAGTCAGTTTAAAACAAGAATGATCATTTTTTTTTTAATAACTTTATAGTCTTAACTTTTCACATGTTATATAAAAGACCATAAGATTAAAATTTTTTTTGGTACAATTGATATATCTTTAAATAAAGACCACAAAATTTCCTTTTTATTTTCTTATACTTTGTTCTAATTAAATCAAAATAAGTTAAAAAAATTAAACGGATGAACATATATTATATGTAATGCATATTTAACTTCAACCACCCATAGTCGATCTGTCATATATAAACGTTAAATAAACTACCCAACAAAAAAAAAATATTCACATGTTTCAATTTATTATAGTTATTTTTTTTTTTAGTCCGTTTAAGAAAGAATGATTATTTCTTTTTAATAATTTTTTGACTTTACCTTTGCCTGTGACATATTTAAAATTACAAAATTAAAAGACATTTTGAAATATAATTGCAATACCTTTAAATCAATATGACGAAATTCAAAATTCCTTTTTATTTTCTTTTAACTTTTGTTTCAAGCTATATATGGTATGTAATGCATATTCAACTTCAGCCACCCATAGTCAATCATATCTAAACTTTATAATATACTAATAAAACATCTATATATAGTTTTTGTTCCTCTGTTCGTGTGTATCTTGGAGAGAGAGAGATGGATGAACAAACTTTGCATCTTCCATTATTTGAGTCAAAGGAAGCTAAAGGAAAAACTATATACAAGTTATTTGCATCAACAATATTTGTGGGTATTTGTTTAATATGGTTATACAGATTAATTAATATGCCAAATAAAGGTGAATCTGGGAGATTGGCATGGATATGTATGTTCTTAGCTGAACTTTGCTTTGGTTTCTACTGGATTATCACTCAGTCAGTTTGTTGGAATGTTATATATACTTATCCTTACAAGAACAGACTTTTCCTCAGGTTTGATTTCTCCTCATTGAAACTTATTAAGATTTCAATAAATATTACTATGTTTTGAATTCATTTTACTTTAAGGGTGTGTTTGGTTTGGAGTGTTTTTCAATTTTTTCATGTTTGGCTGGCTTTAAATATTTGGAAAATGTTTTCCAAAACAACTCATTTTCTTCAAATTTAAGGAAAATGACTTTCCTTCCAAAATAAAGGAATTTTTTTTCCAAAACTCTACTTCATCCTATAATTGTTTTTTCTTATCTTACCATACCCTGTAGCCGACCTTCCCCATTCAATTTTTTATAAAAATATTCGAATATATTTTTAGCTCTACCCCCAAACCACCCCCACCCCAATCAAACAAAAGAAATATAAAAATTTTAAAAAATATTTTTGAAAAATGTTTCAAATTTTAAGATTTTTCTTACCTCACCCAACCC
>NC_064285.1:59164552-59251221 GCF_019186545.1 Solanum stenotomum | reverse complement strand
CCCCCCCCCCCCCCCCCCCCCCCCCCCCGCGCGACCTCGTCAATTTTTTTTTTTTTTAAAAAAAATTCTTGGGTTCGACTGGGTCAGAGCTTAGGGTCAGATTTTGGAATTGTCATCGGGATCTTGTCCTAGTTTGGGTATCGGGGTCGGGTCCTAGATCAATTATCGGGGTTGATTGTTGGATCAATTTTTTTTTCGATATTTTCTGAAAAATATTTTTCATTCACCAACCAAACATTAAAAAATATTTTTTACTCACCAACCAAACATAACAAGTTAGAAATTCATTTGTTTTCCAAGAAAACATTTTCTTCATACCAAACACACCCTAAGTGTCTTACTTTTCTCTTTAATTTGTATAAAAAAAAGTATATCTTTCTATATTTAATAAGTTTTTCAATTCTAATATTATACATGACGTGTTTAAATTCATAATATTCAAAATGTTACACACATTTTTAATTTGAGACTACAAAATTTCTTTTTATTTCTTAAACTCTATGCACGATCAAATTATGACACTTCAATTGAAATGAAGAGAATAAGTGGTTGTTTGGTAGTTGGTTAGAAGAAATATCATACATGTATATTGTATCTTACATAAGTAATATTGTTTTGGTAATTGGTTAAGATTTCAATAAATATTAATATTTTGAATTTGAAAGTTTAAAAGTTAATGAATTTAACGATAAGAATCATATAGTTTGAATTCATCAACTTTAAATTTTGAATTTATTTCCTTTAGATTTGAAGTTAAAATCTAATGAGATGCATATCATATTTGAAGTTAACATGCCTAATCTAACTTACCGTTCCCACTACATTACGAGCATTATTGACTTTAGCTTTAAAAAAAGTAGCTTTTTAAAAGTCAAATATTAGTAATTTTTAAGTTAAAATGAAATGTAGGGGAGTAGTTACTTTTAACTTTTTAAAAGTTATTTTAAATTTATTTTAAGTTATTTTTAACTTCGTCAAACACTCTCGAAAGCTAAAAATAAATTGAAAGTAAATTTGACCAACTTTTAAGCAATCCAAACAGGCTCTACATTACTTTTGTGTGTATTTGAAGTTTTTCATAGTCGAGTCAAAATGTTGGTTGATTGTAAGATCCATATGTTGTATAGAGTAGAAGACTTTTTTAATGCATTTGAACTACCACTAGCTTAATTATCTACAAGTGACCTCTATTATTACAAATTTCATTAAATGAAAAGTATTAGTTTAAGGGGGAGAGAGAAATTGATCCTATGTTTTATTCCTGGTGGATCTTTTAAGGGGAACTTATAGAAATGACTATAGTTTAGGCCTTAACAAAGTTTAGTAGCTATAAGTAAGATAATTACTAGTTGTAACTAACTTTTAATTAACTATCCTGTTGTATCTTAATGTATTCACTGTGTTTGTTAGTTGTATTCTAGTATACATATGTTGTTTTTAGGTAGCTACTCCGCATACAAATACAATATTTAATGCAGTGTATTAATTGTGTAGCAATATCTTTTAAGAAAGGAAATTTAACATAATATCTCAATCTTCCCTAATCAATGGAACTATGAAATCTCATAATATTTTTTCCATAATAAACAAAGAAATTGCACAACAAGATCTTTAAATCTTCATTGATTTTGTTGTATCACTAACTATTACGTGTACGATATTGATACATAATTTTTTTGCTATAGCGTGTTTTACTTGAATGCATTTGGTATGACATTGATATAAATGCATTCTGGTGATGAATACCCTATAGAAATACTCAAATACATTGATACAAATATATAATAGTGAACAAAAATATACTCAAATACATGATACAAATATAAAATAAGGAACTAATGAGCTTGAATACATTGATACAAATTTATAACAAGTTGCAAGATACACAATGCATTGATACAAAATGAATAACAAAGAAGAGATACACTTTGATTCATTGATACAAATGTGTAATCAATATCAGATACAAACAAATACATGTGATACAATAATAGTGAAACGAATACACTCAAGTCATGAATACAATGTAGATACAAGTACATTAATATATGAATAGAATGCATATATGTGGCGTTTGATTCCTTGAAAAGTTCCCAAATTTGCCTCAAATTTGCACCAAGAATCCCTCAAATTCAAGATATGAACTCCTCGTATTATATAGTCTTTCGAAACATCACCCATTAATTTTAGTAACAATTTCTTGAATTCGTAATTTTGAAATTAAGCTTCAAAGCTTTCTCTCAAGGTTTAGAATAAAGTTTCGTAAATCATCTTGATCCAATGTTAATGATGTTTTATGGAAAAAGGGAGAGGAAGCACATCATCATTAAATTTGAATTTGAAAAGAATTCGAAAGAATCGCCCATGGAAGAAAAGAAGAAGAAAATTAATTATTCATGAAAGAGGAAAAATGTGTTAATTTGGGGTTATACACTAATTTGGAGAGAGAAAAGAGTAAAGATAGATAATTGATAAATACAATGCCTAAAATTAAGCCTAGAAAGACACTAATTGAAAGATACAATTTTAAATTGAAAAATAGTTATTAAATAGATATTATAGCTGGAAATTATATATATATATTAAATACATAACATATATTTGCCTTGCTATGTAAAAATGAATAAAAAAGGTGGACTGTTTTTTAACTCAATAGGTGAATGAGGAGCATATTTAAATCTTTTTAGATAGTCCAGGGTATTTTGGCCCTTTTTTGTATATCTATTAAGTTTTTCAATTCTAAAATTCTACATGGCAAGTTTAAAATCATAATATTCACAAGATACTACAAAAAAACTCTTTATTTCTTAAATTTCATGTATAGTTAAACTAAGACACTGCATGTTTGGCCATGCAATATGGTATCGAATCATGATATGATATCATAATATAGAATTATTATTACATTGTTATTTGTTCTCCACTTAAGTAACTGTTTCATCTAACTTTAATTCAATAAAAAAATTGAACATAAATTGTAGTGTATTAGTCTTTAATATTACTCAACAATCGGTTGGTGTGAGTTAAAGTGACTATATGTTGGTGAGAATAATTAATAAATTTTATGTCGATGAGAATAATAATATTTTAAAAAGTAATGATGTCGTTATAAATTTTATTTACATATAAAATAAATGGTTAGTAGATATAAATGTGGGGTTGTTTTAACAAATAAATTTGTGGATCAATTTTTGTATTAAAATTATCTCAAATCATGATATGGAATTCTATATCATGGTACTTGGAGATAATGGAATCACATCTCATGATATGGAATCATGAGATGAAATCAGCGTAAAATCGCATGTCCAAATGCTAATTTCATCTCATAATTTCATACCGTGATATGGTATCGCATGACCAAACGCCTACTTAAATTGAAATAGAGAATACTTGTTTAGTATATATATATATCATCAGAAAATATTGTGTTTTGGTTGAACCCAAGGGATTGTTTGGTAGCTGGTTAGGAGAGCATAAGTAATAGTACCATTTTGGTAATTAGTTAGGACTATATATAAAATTAATATGGTGTTCTGTTTGAAATTTAGAAATATTCATAACTAATATCTATATAAGTTATAAGAGAATTAATGTATAGTTTTATAGTACATGATAAAAAATGGAATAACTAAATCATGTATAACGAATTTCTGCATGAAACAATACATAAATATCCTCATAACTGATTAATGTATTACTCATAACTACACCGACTCCTGACTTTGACAAGTTGTTTGCAGATATGACGAGAATTTGCCAGACGTAGACATATTCGTTTGTACAGCAGATCCATTAATGGAACCTCTAACAATGGTGATTAACACAATATTATCAGTCATGTCATACAATTACCCTACTCAAAAGTTGAGTATTTACCTTTCTGATGATGGGGGTTCACAATATACATTTTATGCTCTTCTTGAAGCCTCTCAATTCTCTAAATATTGGATACCTTTCTGCAAGAGATTCAATGTGGAGCCTAGGTCCCCTGCTGCCTATTTTCAACATGATGCCTCCAATTTAAATGACAAAGTTTTTGCACAAGAATGGTTCAATATCAAGGTGAGAACTTGAGATTGAGAAGAGGTAACAAATAAGTCATGACTCAATCAGTGGCAGAGCCAAAATAATTTGACTAGGGGTTCAAAATAGTAAACACATGAACTAGTCGAAGGAAGTTTAATACTGTAGAGTTTTGACACGACAATTTGATGAGTCATTTCGAGTTCAAATTAACAAATGAGTCATATCTTAGTTCATCTAAACTGATGTGTAACTTTCTTCAGAAATTATATGAAGATATGAAAAGCAGGATTGAAGCCTCCATAGAAAATGGTAGCATTCCCAATGAAATTAAGGCTCAGCACAAAGGGTTCTCAGAATGGAACACTAAAGTTACAAAACAAGATCACCACTCAATTGTTCAGGTACATTATATATGCTATTGTTACTACAACAGTTATTAATTAACGTCGAAAATGAACAGAAAACAAAAAAGAGACATGTAATTTGTATCTTTTCAGATTTTAATAGATGGAAGAGATCATAACATGGTCGACATGGATGGAAATCGACTGCCAACGCTTGTCTATATGTCACGAGAGAAAAAACCAAATTGGCCACATAACTTCAAGGCTGGATCAATGAACTCATTGGTAAATTAAGCTATGAAACTTATTATTAGTAATTTCTTAGCTCGATCTTTTTAACAGTATAAATTTGTTTTTGTGTGTAGATACGAGTTTCGTCACAAATAAGTAATGCACCTATCATTCTTAACTTGGATTGTGACATGTACTCGAACGATCCAGATGCAATAAGAGAATCATTGTGCTTCTTCATGGATGAAAAGCAAGGGTACAAGGTAGCCTATGTTCAGTATCCTCAACGTTACAATAATGCAACTAAAAATGATATTTATGGAAATGTAGCTCGAGTTACTCATGGGGTAAGTTGTAGAAATGATTCTTTGACAACCCTCTTTTAACAATTTTTTTGTATATATAAGACAATTTATAAACTTCGAATCTCGACATGTAGATTGAACTTGCTGGTATGGGAGGTTATGGAGCAGCTTTGTACTGTGGCACAGGGTGTTTACACAGAAGGGAAAGTCTTTGTGGTCGAATATTTTCTGAGGATCAAACTTTTGAATGGAATAACAAGCTGCAAGAAAAATCCACCTATAAAACTGTGGAAGAATTAGAGGAAGCATCGAAAGTTGTTGCAAATTGTAACTATGAAGAGGGGACTCAATGGGGAAAACAGGTACTAATTCCTAGATACCGTCAAAGGGTGTAGTGGAATGTTAAAACATTCATCCTGTTTTGATAGATGTTTCGAGTTCGAGCTCTGAGAACATATGTTTGATTATTTTTGTCCAGATGGGGCTGTTGTATGGATTTCCTGTGGAAGATATAATCACAGGATTAGCAATCCAATGCAGAGGATGGAAATCAATATACTATAATCCAAGTAAACCTGCTTTTTTAGGTGTTGCTCCAACAATCTTAGATGTTGCTCTTGTTCAACATAAGAGATGGTCAGAAGGCATGTTTCAGATTTTCATATCCAAATATTGTCCCTTCATATATGGTCATGGCAAAATCAGATTTGGTGCCCAAATGGGATATTGCATATATCTTCTTTGGGCCCCTCTATCTGTTCCCACACTAACTTATGTGTTGGTTACTTCTCTTTCTCTGCTTCATGGTATCCCCTTATTCCCAGAGGTAAATCAACTTACGTGACCATCTTATCTAAAAACTTAAACTATACTTTTTTCATGACCATCACCTTTTATTTACTTAATGATGTCTTCATCACTAATTATATTGCAGGTGTCAAGTCTATGGTTCTTGCCTTTTGCGTATGTTTTCATCGCCAAGTTTGTGTATTCCTTGGCTGAGTCCATTAGCTGTGGTGACACACCTAAGTCATGGTGGAACTTGCAAAGGATGTTGTTGATTCGAAGGACAACTTCATACTTCTTCGCGTTCATAGATGCAGTGATTAAGCAATTAGGCTTCTCTCAGACAGCATTTGCCCTCACGACAAAGGTAGTAGACGACGATGTACAGAGGAGATACGAGCAAGAGATGATGGAGTTTGGCAACTCATCAGCTATGTTCACAATCACAGCCACACTTGCATTGCTTAATCTAATTAGTTTCATTTGGGGAATGAAGAAACTTGTAATGGCTGCAACACTACAAGAAGTGGGAAATGTTGTGTCACATGTGATTCTATGTGGATTAATAGTTATAGTGAATGTGCCAGTGTATGAAGCACTCTTTTTCCGCAGTGACAAGGGAAGATTTCCATCCACTGTTATGTTTAGGTCTGTTGTCTTAGTATCAATAGCATGTATGCTACCTATCTTTTAGATTGTAATAGGACATCAAACATGGGTTAAATAATATACGGAGTGAGCAATAAGTACCTCTTCATCTTCAATTAGATATCTCATGTTCGAGTATTTAGAGGGAAGTTAAAAATTTTAATTTATGATTTCTAAATCATACCTCTCCCAATTTCACTCGCCTCTCTCCTCCCTCTCCTAAACTCGCTCACCAAATATACAAGTACATATGTATACCAGCTACATATATACAATTATCTGACAGATATACATCTACAATTCAACTCTCTCTACTCTATGCCCTCTCTCGCTCGCCTCTCTCAATCTCGCTCGCATCCCTCCTCCTTCTAACATATAACTACGAATCATAATTAGCAAAGTATAGCTATAGAGCCTAATCAAATTTGTTTTAATGTTATTTGCAAAATTTCCTCTTTACTATATGAAGAAAGAAATAAGTCAAATTTGATATCGATATAATGACTGAGACTCGTACATAAGATTGTTCTAGCTTATATTCTTCTAAGGAAGTATGAACTACTTTCCATTCTAAAAGTCTTTCTAAACTCTTGAACTTAAGAGAGAATTCTTTTCAAGCTAATCTTTATTTTATATGATATAAAGCTTAATAAAAGAAAAGTGGCGTGACACTTTTCTTTGGTAAAAAAATTTATTAATCTTTTTTTCTCAACTTTTTATATTTTTTCCTATTTATTTATTACTTATTATTATACAAAAATAAATGTGTCATTTACAAATCCTTCTTTTATTCATATTTTTTAATATAAAATTAATTTAAGTTATTAATTTCCTGACTATTTAATTATTGTATAGAAAGTTTGTTGCTTTACAAATAAATCATGTGGCAGAATGTTTTTTTCGAAGTTGCTGCCATCAAATTTTCTCTTCCTTTCGGTTAAAATTATTTCTCTTTTTTAACCTTTTGACGGTAAATAAATCTCAACCATCAATTTTTACCTATACACACGGCAAGTGAGAGCGGGAGAGGATCAACTCAGCGTGTGACACATATAATTTAAAGTATATATTACTTTGATGTAAAATAAACACATTTAAATAATAATAATAAATATCTCATGTATTCTAATAAACAACAACTTGTGAAATATAACACATAGAGAAATTCATTATTAATTGCTTCAATTTAAAATGTGCAAAGCTCAAATGTGTTTGAGAATATTAATCATTAGCATAGGTAGTAAATCATTGATGAAACTTAAATTTACTATACAACCACATTAATTCAAATCTTGTTATTGAATTAGTGAGAATATTTATTTAAGATAGAGAAAAGCAACAATTTAGAGGAGTTTTTTTTGCAATTTTTTGAAACTTGAGAATACAATTAGTGTAATAAAAGAAGCTATCAGAAATGTTTGTAAATTAAACACAAAAGAGTTGGTGCTAAGTGATTGCACTTAGCTCTTTTTTTTCCTGATTCAAGGTCACTGTAATCTTTGACTAATCTATTTTTAAATTTGGCATAAGAAAATTTGTAAATTAAACACAAAAGATCAGTCACTGTTGAGTCATTAGACATAGTCTTTTTTTCTGATTCAAGATTACTATAATCTTAGACTAATCTGTTTCTAAATTTGGCATAAGAAGTTACAAGAAATAATTATAAACTAAATACAAAAAGGGTCATTGTTGAGTTATTGCACTTGGCCTTTTTTCTGATCTAATATCATTTTAATCTTTGAAAGATATGTTCCTAAATTTGGTATATTAATTAAAATTTTCTTCTAAATTATTTGGAAAATAAGGTGTAATATGATTATTGAGGTGAATTTGTATTATTATAAGAGATGAAATATTTTATATTATTAATTTAACTACATAATAGGCAAGTGAAAACACACACTCAAAAGATATAATCAAAATTTGAACAAAAAAATATCTAATTTGAACGCTTTATTAGAGTTGGATATTCAATTAGAATATGACTTAATTTGGATATCTAAATGAAATATATTGACAAATTTAAGGGGCTTCATTATTGTAAAGTTGACCAATATGAATGAGCCTGCTATTGTAAAGTTGACCAATAATAAAATATCTTGACCAATCTTATTATTATAGTTTGAAAGAGACAAATATAGTTCAGATATAAAAGCTATAACTATAAACAAACACTCACATCTTTCTCCACTCAATTATAAGAAGGAAAACAAACAAATCACACATACAAGAAACAACATTTCTACTTACAAATCATGCCTCATCTACCACCGGGCCGTTGTTGGCATTCAATCTCATCCCGCTCTACCACCCCACTATCACCATCATCACAACCAATACCTTAATCGCTAATATTTAGTAATACCATTCCCCGTTCCGTTGATCAAACACCCCAATCGTTGTAGTAGATGGGGCTCTCCAGCCAGGGGCGGAGCTACAGCCTAGTAAGGGTGGTCAGATGAACACCCTTCGTCGGAAAGGGTAGGCAAAATAGAGTCTAATAGGTGGATATTTATTAATTGAACACTCTTTGAAAAAGCAAAGGCAGATGGTCCAGTGGTAGGCTCACTCGTTCACCTCATGGAGGTCTGGAGTTCAATTCCCTCTAGCTGTATTTATAATACAAATCACTTTTTAAACAAAAAAACTCAGAAATTTTTGTGCTCCGTCACTGAAATTTTTAAAGGTTGAACACCCTTGACGAAATTTCTAGCTCCGCCACTGTCTCCAGCCATTCACTAAATATGGATAACAATCAAGAAATAACTAACAACATTCAAGACCCTGTGTACCTGGCTCAAATTATAACAGAAGGGATGAGGATGAAGATAGAAACCTACGACAACCACATGAGTTTTCCAGGGAATTACCCACCCGTGGAGAATCTAATTTTTACCTAATGGGGGGACCATTCCTACAATTCTCCCATGGGTAGAACTCCATTACTATCACCCCCAGCAAACAGGGGTGACAGTAATGGGAACAAACAACCCACTAGTCTCGCCGATACACGTCCCAAGTTCCGACTCTTCGAGCAATACTCACACCACACCTTCACACCAACCACAAATTGAACAAGAATTAACTCATATTCCATCGATAACATTTCAACTAAGAATTCTCCTAAAGATTTATGTTCTCAACTTCATGATATCCTATTTGTAAATATGCATTTTAATGAGATGCCATGAGGATTTTTTCAAATTTTTTTTTTTTGTTGAATAATTACAATTAGCATTTCATGGAATTGAGAACATAAATCTTTGGGTGAATTCCTTGTTGGAATGTCATCGATGGAAAATGAGTTATGTCTTGTTCGATTTGTGGTTGGTGTGAAGTAGGGTGTGAATACTACTTGAAGGGTCGGAAGTTGGGACGTAGATCAACAAGACTAGTGGGTTGTTTGTTCCCAATTGTCACCTTTGATTATTTGGGTGAAGGTGATAGAAAGGGAGTTCGGTCCATGGAAGAATTATCCCCCTGGTGGATAATTCTCTGAGAAATTCATGTGATTGTCTTAGGCTTCTATCCCCAACCTCGATCCTTCTGTTATAATTTTACTTTCATGAGGTCCTGGATGTGCATAATTATCTCTTAGATTGTTACCGTCAGGTACAAGGATCTTTTACTTAAATGAGAGTGGATTTGTTATGTCATTCCCTCAAATATTCAGTTCATATATTCAGTTAAAATATATTTGATAAGGTATATGGTTGCACTATAATGTATACAAAATTTATTTTCATATCTTGTTTGTGTATTCAGTTGCAATGATCTAAACTTAGTATTAAGCATTCAATATATGTGTATATATACATTCAGTAGGTGTTGAACTTTGAAATTTACTACAAATAAACATATATTTTGTTGAATACATGCAATTACGTATACATTTAATCAAGTATACATTCGCTCTATAATGTATACATTACTTATACTTTGTTTGTATACATTATTAGTATACATAAGTATATTTTGCACCTATTGATGTGTATACCTTTCGATAAAATATTTCGATAAATAAAATCAGGTTTGTATACATACTTTCAAGTGCATATACATTCAGTTTGAAGACATATATATTAGACTGTTATAGAGTTTTACATCAATGTATATGAATTCATATTTCACAGTAAATAAAAATCAAACGTTTCTTCGACTTGAATACCTAAGTGAGTTTGTATATGTTGAAATTGATGTTGTAGGTAGAAAATGTTCAAAAATGAAATCATTATCCATTAATATTTATAATTGACAATTTTCAAACTCATCATCGATTTTCAGTTCATCATTTCCTCCAAGAATTTCACATTGTCATTTCCTACGTATCTTCTCTTTTGAGAATGAACTATTCTTATCCATTGAAAAATAATAGAAAACACAAAAATCATATATATTTATATATATATAAAAGAGAACCTTAGGCCCACCTACCGCCACCACAGACCAGAATTCCCTTTTAATTTATTTATTTCCAAAGCTAGCCTTTTCCTTTCATGAAAAGTTGTGACTTTTATGAAGAGTTGTGACTTTTATGAAAGGCTGTGACATTTATGAAAGGTTGTGACCTTTCCAAAGGGTTGTGATTTTTTCAAAGAGTTGTGACCTTTCCGATAAGGCACAATAAAAATTTGTTCACACTATCATTTGTTGTCTATAAATAGAGGAATTTCCTCTCATTTTAAAACAACAAAAATTCTGAACTTTTTCTTCTTCTTCTGCACAGTTAAATATTCGTGTATTTTGGTCCTGTTGAGTGGGTTATTGACACCATTGTTCTTGTACAATACGTTGGTGAATAAAATCATTCCATCCCAAGAGGATCTAATTCTTTAAACCTCAAGTATTAGAGCGGAATAATTTTCTTAAGGGGACACTGCGCATTCAGTGGACTCGATTTTTTTCTTTCTATTTCATTCTATTTTTACATATCCTGGTATTTTTTTACAGTCATTAATTTATGCTTATGATGTTAATTATTGTTTTTGAGTACATATTTCAAACTCTGTTGTTTATGTTTCTACAAAGTTATTGTCTCCGGTTATATTGAACCTATACACATATAGCAGGTATATTCATTGTGCAAAAAATAATTATTGTACTCAGTTCCAAGAATTCATGTTTTGATATTCTATATAAAATTCTATAACTTAAAAGTACTATATATAAGCTTACATATTATCTATTTTAACATAGATATGAGGTTTCTCACTTATCAAATGAAGGAATTCATTACGCAAGTTCAAAAGTTATAATTGCTTTCATGTTCAAGCATAATTTCTTTTTTGAATCTGTATACAACTTTTTGATTTTTTTCCTAAGACGGATATCACAATTGTATAATCTATGCAACTTAAATGTGTTTTTTTTCTTATGAAATGCCTTTGTATATATATATTCTTATTTTCTTCTTTATTTTCCTTTTAATGTTGATTAAAGAACCAATAATTTAGTATTTCCTGAATAATTCATTTGTTAGAGGTTCTTGAGTTATGTGATAATGATAAATAATCAAATTCATGTTGAAATAGTAAATAATTATTTGCAAGTTCAATGCAATTATTATTTATGACTACACGAAGTGCGGACAAATTACCTAGTTTATAAGTAATTAAAAACAAAAAAAACTTGCATCCAACCACAAAATAAAGAATATAGAAACCCTCATTTTTTCAAATAAAATGCAGACAATCAATTAAAAAAAAATAGTGTGATTTGAGTTACTTATTATGGAAAGTTACTCTTGTAATTGAACTCTAATAGAGATATTTTAGAGAAGAAAAATAGAAATCCTAAAACTTGAAAAGGGAGAAAAAAATGGAAGAAAGAAGGAGAGTTGAAAAATACCGTGATTTTTTTAAATATAAAATAGTGTACGCCCTATTGTTGTGCAACTGTTTTGGGACTGATGATGGCAAAATCGGTTGACAAATAATGAGATTAAAAAAAACAATAAAATAAATGAAATCGAGAGAGAAAATCAGAAGAAGAAATCATTTTTCAAGAAAAAGAAATATAGCTATTTAATGCCAAATAGATATAAAAAAAAATGCCCAAAAAAAAATTAAAAATAGACTATTTATTGCCAATTAAATCTTAGGTTGTAATGTTGTGCCATTTTTTCTTTTTGAAGTGTTGGAAATACTTGTATCTTTTATCAAGACTCACCCGCACTTTGTATACATTCATTCCTTCAATTAAAACATGTCATGTCTCATGTGGTAAGTTGCAAACTCACGCTAACATGACTTGAAGCATTTGTTCGGACGGCTAACCCTAGGTGAATTATTATTGTTGTTTATAGGGTGAATTTAAGAAGGGTTATGGGGTGTCATGTTACACTGCCTCCTCGAGAAAATTTATATATATACAATTAAATGGAAAAGGCATATAAAAGAGATATATACCACAAGATAGACAATCCTTAAAAAAAAAGTTTGTTTAGTGCAATTGGTTAGGCTTTTGAATTTCAAAGCTTAGGTTGCATATTTGAACTTGTATAGCCTTTTTTTTTTTTTTTGTACATTTTTTATGTTTTTTTTCCTTCTTTCTCACTTTAGTACTAACTATTATTTTTAATGATGTTATATATATATATATATATATTTCTCATTTTAAAAAAGTGACATCGCTAACGAAAAATTACGCCACTGATTATTCATTCACATGTCACACTTTAACGACTCAAATCATGGCCGTGATATCAGTTTATCTCTTAGTTCACTTGTGTTATTATTTTATCTTTTCCTTTTTTCAGATTTTTTTTAATACGTTGTTTGATTATATATTTGAAATATTTTTTTTGATTACTTTTTGAAGATGAACTTTTCAAACTTGCAAAAGTAGTTTTTGACACATGTTCAAACACAAAATCAACTTTCAAATATAATCTTTCAAAGTTCAACTTCATATACTAAATTGTTCAAACATCACTTAATTCATGTCCAAACCCTATTTAAGTTGAAGTTTCACAAGTGAAAAAAAAGATGTTTCACTTGAAAAACTCATCTTGAAAATTAATTAAAGAATGAATTCAATATATAACCAAACAATGTTTTGAAAAACTAACTTTTTTTCTAAGTTATAACTCTTCTTAACAATCTTATTGAATGTTCAATCTTTGGGGAAGAGATGTACGAAGGAGGATAACAACCTTACTTTTTTTTCCCATTTCTCTTCCAAGGAGCAAAGCTAAAGCAAGAGGAACTATAAACTTTTAAATTTTTACTTCATCCTCCATCAATTAAACACTAAAATTAACATGTCGTGTACTTGTGCTTCCGAAGACAGCAGAGTCAGGAATACAATCATATTCCCGTCTATAATGTGTCCGAAGACAAATTGACAAACAAAACTTCAGAAATATGAATGTAGGAGAAGAGAGAATGACTATCACAAAGGGGCAGCCTGATGCACTAAAGCTCCCGCTATGTGCAAGGGTCCAGGGAAGGGCCGGATCACAAGAGTCTCATACACATAAGAAACGAAGCTGAACTCTTGCTTTGGCTTTCTGGAAAGGATAACATATCTAACTACCCTTTAGGACTGATCATGACAGCTCCGTTATCACCCGTTCACATTTTTCTTCTAAAATCTTTACAGCTTCTGTAAACAGCACCTCAGGTGGCAATGCTCCAGTTGATTCTATGGTAACTAGAAAATACACAAGAAATATTGTAAGTTTCTCTGAAGATCGAGCTATTTGATCGGATGAATGGGACCAAGGAATGGAAAATCAGTTATCGCCAAGAAGCACATAATTGTGTTCATCCAGCAATTGAAAATATGCATGAATTTTTCTCATGTTACTATGAAAACCTGAAGCATAAAGAATCTGTTTCACTCTGCCACTTCTAGATATGATCAAAATGCTAACATATTATACTCAACCTAACATTTTGATATGCAGAATGTCAAAGTGATGAGTAAATTGAAGTTAAACTCTCAATACCCTAAAATCTCTTGGTACTAGAAGTAAACATCACATACTGAAACAAAACTATTCCGCTAGAATAAAGTAAAAAATGCTAAATATATTACTACCAGTATTTTCTTGGATGAAGTAATATATTATTATCATTATCTCATCAAAGTTACCTCAAGAACCCCAAACCGAATTGAAACTCAAGAAACTTGAATTTAAGCTCACAAGAAAGTAGATAATAATAGGGGACAAAGATACAGATATTATTCTATTTAAAGGATACCAAGAACTTTGGACATCTCTGCATACAGTACTCAACCAAGTAAATACCCTGCTATTGCTATACTTACAGATGAAATGATCATTTACACGTCTCAGCGCTACATTCTTGTCCCAACCTTCCTCTCTGATGCATTCCCTACAGAGAGTGCAAACCCTTGGTCGAGCAACAGTTGCCCTCTTTTTACCTATACATTAATGCTTGTTAGAAACAATGGAAAGAACATTATCGCTTCAGCTTTGCATTTTTAAATTTGCAATTGGTGACCTAATTAAATCAAGGACTGACAGATAAATGTCGCTATAGCGGCTATACCTTTACCAATATCTTCGATGTCGAACACCTTAACCGGACACTTCTTCACAAGTGCTTCTGCTTCATCATCTTCAATATCCCGCAATAATACAACCTTCAGTGCCCAAATAATAAGATCAATAACAAGCATTTACCAAAAATATGTTGGGTCTTCAATTTTAAGACTTAAAATTTGAAAACTAATAGTCAGAAGGTAATAATTTCTATACACAAAATCAAATATTGTGAAAAATCTATAGTCACCTCGGGAAGCATCCTGTACCAAGCCGTAGCCACAGGAGACCACTTTGCATGTGTCTTACCCATTCCTTTAACAGCATGAGCTTCTAGCTCGATTTCCTACAAAGGAGGCATAAAAGTTCTCCAGAAGTAAATTAAACACCTTAAATGCTCCATAGGAAGAGACAAATATGTGAAGTAAAATTTCTGTTCAACAGAGATAAGCATGTATTAGAAACAATATTTGGTGGAATGAGTGAGTGCACTACATAGGAAGAGTCAAAACGTGTTGATACAATGTTTACGGAACTAGTCAAATGGTAATATAAGTATATTTGATCTTCAAAACTTTGTAACAAATGGTTGTGTTTAATGGTATCTTCAATTAGTAATATTCGAAGCAAAGAAAGAATACAAAGAAAGAGTTAGTGCACTACATAGAAAAAGTCAAAAGGTGTTGATGCAATTTTGCCATTCTTAGTCAAATGGGGATACAGGTATTTTAGAACAAAACTTCCATAACAAATGGTTGTCTAGAAGAATCTTCACTTAGTAATATGCAAAGCCAAAAAGGATAGAAAAGCAAAAGTGCACCTACAAGTTTGTGAAATAACAAAGAGCAAAGTGCTGATGATCAAGCAGCAATACTACAATGTTCAACAATTCAAATATTGGCTCTAATAAGTTTCTTCCCTTTTCAACAGGGAGCAGCAAATAAGAATATATAAGACACAAGGGCTACCTGACCCGGTCCAAGTTTGGCTACAATAATATCTGCATCTTTTGGGGCAATTGGTTCATTCGAGAATTCTGGTCGAGTATCCTGACTACAGCTGAATGAAGTATAAGTTTTTGGTTTCGCACTCGAACTTGATGCTGAATGTTCGGTTCCTAGTATCAATTCACTGCCATTTGGTAACCACTTCAGCTCACTAGACAAGACTGCAATATTTAACACAGAAATGCTGAAGAATTAATTAGCCTGCATGAGTAGTGGCAATCAAATGGAGCACCACACATGAAAAAACAGAAAATGCAGAACTAAATGATGGGAAAATTTTCATGATATAGTCATACTAATAATATTACCTCTAAGTCGATCACTGCCTTTTGTACAACGAGCATGGAGTTTGAAAACAATTGTATTCTTTTCATTAGGGACATCATTTTCTGACCAAAAAAAGAGGAACAAGTTAATTAGCCATCATAATTCCCATCAGAGGCAAATCCTTTATTTGAGAAAAGGGGGGAGAGGCTTAAAACGAAACTCAATAGTAACTACTGATATGATGTTACAAGAAGATCTAATACCTGACATATACTCGAACAGCCTTGGATCGACTTCAATCGGGATGAGACCAAGTCTATGAGCGAGTACTTCATCTTGGATAATGGATGTATTGTTTGCAATAAGAACTTTTTCAATAGCCATGGTTGGGAGCTGAACGACAACCAGACAGCAAGGGAAATAAATAAACATCATCAACATTTCAAATGCCAGACACAATTCATCAAGTAGAGGAACAACACAAGCCAGAATATGTTATGAGGAATAAAATAAATATGTCCAAATCATCGAGTTCATGTCTTAAACTAACCAACAAGTTTATATGGTCCAATCAAAATGGCTTGTCGATAAATAAGCAGAAAATACGCCTCAAAGTAGCCCAGAATCAATTGTTCATGAAATCTTACTACATCGCCTCAACAACATAACTAGTGTAATCCCACAAGTGGTGTTTCGGGAGGGTAGTGTTTATGCAGACCTTACCCCTACCTTGGAAGGTACAAACATTGTTTCCGATAGACCCTAGGCTCAAGAAAATAATAGGAGTGAAGGAACCAAGACAAAATACTAAACAAGGCATGACAAAGCATTCAAAAAAGAAAAGTAACTACAACAAAATAATACAATAATCAAAGTACAAGGAACACTAAATAGTAATAGTTATCAAAAGTAGCTAAATTTAGTTAAATTTGAAAGCTTTCAGCTTCTGCAAACAAGAAAATCAGAAAGTGGTTAAATTGTTTCTGTTTCCTAAAATAAAAAGTTGAAGCAGAAGCACAAATTTACTCCAAAATGTGAAAATCCAAGTATTTTTTTTCAACGTGCAGATTTAAACTTTGAAACGTCACAGCTCCCATTGCTAGCCAAACAGTTGACCAAGTTCATGAATTTCCTATGGAGAACATATCGCTTCACTAGGAGCCCGTTTGAATTGGCTTATTTCAAGTGTTTTTTAAGCACAAAACAAACAGTAAAAGGAAAACAAAACCTAACCACACCAAAAATTCAATTCAGAAAAACTGTGTAGAGAGGGAGAGAGAAGTGAGCACCTCAGCAATTAGGATTCTGCGAAATGCATTGGCAAGAGAAGGATCAATACCAATCATATCAAACTCCAATTCATCCTCCTCAAGTCTCACAATTTCCACTTTGAAATTATTCCGAAATTGCTCAAACCGCACACTGTTATCAACACCCATAGCCGCATAAGCGCCTGAATAATTAACATTCTCTGTCTTCACTCCCCCAAAACAACAAACAAAAAAAAAACATAAGAACAGTAAACAAACCTCAAAATTCTTCACCAACAAACTCAAAATCACAACACAACATCATTAATCAAGAAAAATCAAAACTTTACATTAGTAGGAGCTAAAGAACCACAGAGAACGCGAGTCCTCTGAAGCTCAATGTGAGGAGGCAACTTCCCCTTTGGCAAGTCCGGCAAATCCCATACCGAAACCTTTGTGAAGGTCTCCTCTTGTGTTGATGTGCTTTCGGAATCCATGCTCTCGCTCTCTGTTGCGGTGCCCATGATTAGGGTTTAGGGTTTTTAAGTTCTTACCAGTAAACAAGGGATCCCCGCTTCTAATTAAAGAAAGGAAAAGGTTCCAGCCTTAACCTATTCGAAAATATCTAGATATGCCGGTTTAAAGTTTGGCTCACTTGTCTCATCTTCGTCCAACTTTTCGCATATATATATATATGCTCTTGTAGACATTAGTTGTTTTGACGGAAATAACCAACTCATTTTTTCTTTCCTTAAATAAAAAATGGAATTGCCACATTCCCTTTTAATTACCACATGACATTTATATTTAAAAATAAATACAGCTCTTTTAAATAGAATATCCTACCGGTAAATCATATCCGACCCAAATTCCTTTGGTGGATATTTCACATAAGCGGACAAACTATATCCGACCCAATCCTTTTGGTCGGAAAAACACCACCTCCAACCAAACTCAATCCATTTCTCCTAATAGAAAAACACCATTAAAGGTGAGCTTCGAGCTCTAACCATGAGCAAACAACGGAGCTCCAACGAGTTCACTGATTTGCACAACCTCCGATAAACAACCATCAAATAGCTCCGACCACCACAAGCTCCAAAACACCACCCACAACGCAGCCGACAAAACTCCAACCCATGCACCTCACTGGTCTGGCAAGACAGCCAACAAACGACCCCAAGCTCCGTGCTTTGGCGAACCAGATCAAAACCCCATGAGACAGCCTCCACCATAGCTCTCTTGTTAGCTCTGAGCTTAATTTTAGGTGAGGTTTGAGTTTTCGCTTCTAAATCTAATTAAAATTGATGTTGTTTTACTTTGTGTTTGCTTTTCTTGTTAATATGTTCAGTTGCATTTCAAATGTCAAATGTTATCTCATTTTAGATTTGGTTGGAGGGGTTCAAACTCCGGCCACCTTGGATTGGATATGATTTACGGATCAAATATCCTAATAAAAGAGATGTATTCATTTTTTAAAAATATAAATGTCATGTGGTAATTAAAAAGTATGTGACAATTCCATTTGTTATTTAAAGAAAGGAAAAATTGAGCTGGTTATTTCCAGCAAAGCAACTAAGGTCTACAAGGACATGTATATGTGAAAAGTTGGATGGCGTGGGCACGAGTGAGCGAAACTTTAAACAAAGTATATTTGGACATTTTCGAATAGTTTAGGGGCATATTTGACCCTTTTCTTATTAAAGAAACATAATGATTTATTATTTTTTAGATGATTAAAAAAGAATTTTTGATATCCAACTTATAATTTGTTATTAATTTTTTATTGGGGTGGGTTGGCGGCAATAATTTGTTTGGATTATGGAAAAAGAAATTCTTAATATTCTAAATTTAAAGTCTACAAAAAATATATACAGGTAAATCTTTTCTTTGACAAATGAATTTGAATTAAGTTCATTAGATTTCATGAAAAAAGTATATAAAGTAATTAAAATTATTTATAAAAAGAAATATATATATATTATAAAATTGAGTATATAACTTATTAGTGTGGTTCGATTTTTTATTTGATCTATTTTTTTTAATTAAATCAAATATAATCGATTTTTAAAAACTTAAATCCAAACCCCAAATCAAACAAAAAAAATGATTTGATTCAATTTTTTATTTGGATCGATTTTAACAAAATCATAAACACTCCTAAAGAAAATAGTCAAGATTGAAATATCGCAACAATTATAGTATTTTATTTCGAATATTGTTAGTGTTATAATCTCTATGAATCTTCTAATTCTTCTTTCAAAAATATATATTCAATTACTTTTGAATTTGATCTTGAGTTTGGTGGACTTGATCTTAATTTGTTCTTGACTTGTATTTGAATTTAAGGGCCTGAAATTTGATCTTGAATGTTCTTCTTGATCTTTAGAACTAGTAAATAAATACTTGATTAATGCTCGAGTGTTTGCACTTGTAGCTTGTAGATAAATTTGTTTATGCTTGCAAGCATTTCATTAGCTTAATGGATTCTCCACTATCGAAACCAACGACGTAATTTTTGTCAAGGACTTCAATTCAAGTACCTGTGGAATAGTCAAGGTGTGCATAAACTAGTCCGAACATCAATTGGTTTTTCAAAAATTGAACTATTGAGAAAAGCTTAAGCCTAACCTAAGTTGATTTGAGGCTTGAGCAAAATCGAAAAAAACTTAGACTTCGTCTTTCTAATTCGAGATCATTCAACTGTCCCCCCCTGGGCCCTCTATTTCATAGTTCTTGATGTAATAATGTTAGTTCAAAGAAATGCAGAATTTAGCTTATAAAATCATTTCTTTGAACTAGCATTGTTACATCAAGAACTATGAAAGAGAGGGGCAGGGGGGAAAAATAGTTGAATGATCTCGAATTAGAAAGATGAAACAATTGGTCTAAGCTTTTTCCTTTTTTGCTCAAGCAACAGATCAACTCAGGTTAGGTTTAAGCTTTTTCCAATAGATCAATTTTGAAAGAAACAATTAGTGTTCGGGTTAGTTTGTGCACATCTTGACCATTCCATCGAGTACCTGCTATATCTCCACTCAAGATGTCCCTGAATTAGGATTGATCATAATTTTATCCTTCTCTTGCAGGCTTGGTATAGTCTTTTGTTGATCTTCCTGCATGGTAAAGAGTCTAGCCAAATCAGTTACAGTGATTCCAATAGTTTCCTATTCATTGTTGTCTTTATCGTTCTGGGTATGGTCATATTGAGATGCTTGTTCGTTTGCGGTTTGAGTCTCTTTAGAGTTTAGATTGATCACATCGTCTGCAAAATTATTTAGCAAGAGATTAGTGTTGTTGATGTTGTTAATCTGATCGATGTTTTCAGTAACAACATTCGAATAGCAAGAAAAATAAGTGGTCCTCGTTTTGAGTCACTCATGATCACTTATATTCTTTTTAGCATTTATTGGCTTACTTATTTTTCTTTACATGTTAAACTTGCTTATGTGATTTGAATGTGTTCTTGTTCTTGAATTCACAATAGCTAAGCATGACTAAAAGGAATGAAGTTTTCTACAAAGAGCTTCATACCAATAAGATGGAAGCAGCGCATAATATGAGATGGACAAGATCCTCCATCATGTATGATAGCATCGAAAAGGGTCAATCCCCCACTAGACATGGAATATGATTCAACAAGAAGTCTATTGAAAATAAGAATCCTAACAAAGATTGTCTATGCATTCACTGTGGGCTAACCGTACATAAGAGTAATGCATGCCATAACAAATTAATAGCTCATGAGACAGTGCATGCTCTAGACACATGACTGGTGACAAAAATAACTTCCTCTCATTGAATAACTTCAAAGGTGGCAACATAGCATTTGGAAACAGAAAAAATTATGAAATATAGGGAATCAGAAAAGTTGGTCCCAATCACACTCAAGCAATAGAAAATGTGTACAACGTAAAGGGACTACAACACAATCTATTGAGTGTGTCCCAAATGTGTGACAAAGGAAACAATGTGTTGTTTACCTCAAATGAATGTAGAGTGTTCAATCCCATCGGTTCTTTTGGAAAGAGGCATAAGAATATATACAAAGCTGACATCATGAGTCCTAAACAGAAATCGCTAAAATATCTCACTGTTATTATTGAAAGCTCTCTCCCCTAACGTAAAAGGCTAGGACACATCAGTTCCTCAACAATGAACAAGCTCATATCAAAAGACTTAGTCAAAGGGTTGCCCACTAGGAGATTCAATGATAATCAAGTCTGCGGAGCATATACTCAAGTAGAACTTGTGAAATCCTCATTCAAACCAAAAGCAACAGTAAGTACAACCAAGCCCTTACAATTACTTCATATGGGTTTATGTGGACCAATGCACGTGTAACGTCAGGAAGAAAAAGATATGTTTTTGTAATTGTGGATGACTACACGAGATTCACTTGGACCATATTTCTTACAACTAAAGATAAGATATATGATATGTTTGAAATTTTCGTGAAACTGGTTTAAAAGAAGTTCAACTGTGAACTCATTAACATTCATTCAAATTATGGATCAGAGTTTGAAAATTCAAAATTCTCTGAATTGTATGCCAAAAATAGTGTTGATCACAACTTCTCTGCACCAAGAACACCACAATAAAATGGTGTAGTTGATCGCAAAAATAGAACCTTGAAAGATATTTTGTGAACCATGTTAATATCAAGTAATCTCCCAAAGTCATATTGGGTTGAGACAGTCATATTACTTAATCAATAGATGTATGATCCGATCAGTAATGAACAAAACTCCTTATGAAGTGTTGAAAGGGAGAAATGGATGGGGTTGAATTGGTTTTTGATATTGTCCGTCTTAGTAAAGTTTTTCATATCCCCACTGTTGGTTTAGCTGAATATGTACAGACTAAGGATGAGAACAGTATGCTCATGTCTAAATACACTCAAGGGCGGGTCACTGCACGACCTTGAAAGTGCTCAAGGAGGAAATGACATCCTTTCACAAACTGATGTACGAATTAGTGCACAAGGGGGTTCTGCCTAAGGGGGAAGACGCCATAAGGTATCATTTAAGGATATGGTGATAGCCAATGCCTTGGAAAACAAAGAACTTATTGATTGACCCTCTCTCATGATAAAATACATGGCACGAGTGGTTGGTCCCCATCACTTGGCTTTAGGAAACCTCCTTACCATTATATTTAAAGCTTTTGAAGTTTCTTTGGGGGAAGAGAGTGTTTTGTACATGAAGGATATGTTTACCAGGTCTACTCTTGATAACTGCAGACTACTTGATAATAACGATCAGGTTCTGCTATTGCTCCCAGGGCTACTGGCCCAGTTGCCATCCTTCTCAATGATTTTCATGTTGCTAGGGAACAAAATGCTACCATCATTGCTGAAATTGACTCTTCGCACTAACTAGGCTGAGTCACAGGGAAAGTAGCTAGATTGAAGGACCAGTTACTGCAACAACAACAGGATAACAATGCTTGAGTGGATCGTATGTTGTAGCTCTTGGCTTTATCTCACACCCCTCCTCATTCCTCGTCCTAAGCCCTTATACCAGACTGTCCTTTTTGCTTTTTTTGAGACAATCTTGTTGCTTCTTGTGTTTTGTATTTTTGGATGTTGCGTTGGAGCTCTTTTTGAGTTTAAAACATTGTATATTATGTTTTGATTAGCTCATTATCCCTGCATGATTGCTATCTTTGCATCTCGTTTAGATTGCTACTATCCTTAGATCTTGATCATTTACCTGTTTGTCCTGAGTGCTTTCCCTTAAGGCTCTAAGTTTGTTATGTTCATGAGCTATTTATTTTTTACTTTACCCTTCTTTTTTATATGTCAAAAGGGGGAAGAGTGTGTTCTATTGAAACAGGTGCAGGAAAAAGTATATTTGTCATCATCAGAAAGAGAGAAATTTATGAGACGTGCCAAAACATTCCAATAGCTTTTAGTGATGACAATATGAACCATGTTCATAAACATGTAGCAGACATAAAATAAAAAGAGTGAGAAAAGATTCCACAAACATATATGCAATAGGAAACATATTTAAATCAACAATCCAAGTCAAATAAGGAGAAGAATAAAAGCCAGATGAAACTTATGCGAAAAGGGAAGGATAACAAGTCCTATAAGGAAAAATAATATTTTTTTAGAAAAAACTAATTTCTTTCCTTGTAGAAGTCAACTAAGGCTGAATCCACATCTATAAAAGGTCGAAGTCAAATAAAGAAAAATTGACTTTTGCAATAACAAATTGAGAGAATCTTCAGGAAAGGCATAGTGATTCAAAGAGATTAAAAAGACGAGAAGAAAGAAGAACTAGAGTTAGTTTTTTTTTTCTCAAGGGTAGTTGCAATATTTCATCTTAAAAGCATTGCTGAAGAATTAGTGTTCCGAGTGTGTGAGAGAGTTGCGAGAGAATTGTAACAAGAAGTAGGTTTTGCTTCTTGGAGAGTAGACTCTTCGAATATAGTTAATCGATAGAGAGTAAAGGTAACTCTGAGTTGTAATCTTGAATTGTTCTTGAAGGTAATAAAATTGTGGTGTGGTTTTTCCCTTCCTTGAAGGCGTAAGGTTTCCACGGTAAAATCTCTATTTTATTGTGTTGCTTCTTTATTTAGGCAAACTAACAAGACCATGGTTCTTGTATAGGGAATAAGGTTTCTTCAGCCGAGTCTTAATTAAAAAAGATGAAGGGTTCAAAAGACAAAAATCTTGTAGTATACGATTATTGCCAAGAACTTAAGAATTCCAAAACCAAAATAAACTTTGAACTAGATTAATTGAATATCACTTTACTAAGGTAACATCTGCATACAGAGTGCAAGGAAAACATAACATTGCCGCATTACTATCTTTGTTTTAAGGTTTAGGATGCAATCTCAAATACGATCCAGTTTACAGTAATAGTAATAGTTTAATCTATTCATCTAAAGAACAATTAATAGGCTTCTAGACCTATGTAATTTTTTTATGATATCAAGTATTAAATTAATTGAGAAACACAACAATATTAATTACATATATGAAGAACACCTATAAAAAATGAAATTCGCAAAAAAAAAATAGTGTGTACCATTACGCCATAGCAATGCACATTGTCTTAGGTGTAATAGGACTCCTAGTTACTGCGCGCGATCGTGTACTGAGGTACTCCTCACCGGTTGTTGGGACGATGCGAGCTGGGTTGGATCTCGATTCAAAAAGATGAAGGGACCAAAAGTCAGAAATCTTGTAGCATACAATTACTATCAAGAGTTTAAGAATTCCAAATCGAAATAAACTTTGAACTTGATTAATTGAATATCATTCTAATAAGGTAACATTTGCATACAGAGTGCAAGTAAAATAGAACATTTTCGCAATATTATCTTTGTTTTAGGGTTTAAGATGCAATCTCAAATGCGATCCAGTTTACAATAATAGTAATATTTTAATCTATTCGTCTGATGATCAATTAAAATGATTCTAGACCTATGTAATTTTTTCTGCTATCAAGTATTAAATTAATCGAGAAATACAACGATATTAATCAGATATATGAAGAACACCTATAAAATAATGAAATTCGCAAAAAGAGAGTGTACCTTTACGCCATAGCAACGCACAACTAAGACAAATTAAACTTCGGCCGAGTTTTCTCTCCTTCGGTTAATGACGGCGGAAAACTATGGGGAAATGTTTTAGGTTTAGCCACGAGAGAGGACCTAGTGCCATATATATAGGCTTAAAAGTTTTAACCTAGTGGGCCTCCCAAATATAAGGTCACTGTTCGATCTCCAATAGGCCTACACTTTCGTCGGCCCACACCTAGTACATGAAATGATACATGTCCATCATGAAATCCACATAAATATATAGCTCGGGTCTTGTCCACCAAATATTAATACCATTGCCCATTTTGGTAAACGAAATAATAAGTTAATGTTAAGTCTATATTTAGTAAATAAGTCTAATAGTCCCAACTAGTTTGTGGATTGAATTATACTTCTTGTTGTGGAATTTTCACCATCAATAGACCATAATAGACTTGGACTCTTCATACAACAAACTCCAACTTGTTTCGGATTGAGACACGTCTATTACTATTATAAACCAACTATTTATAGTAAAGATGACATATAAGAACGAATGAAAGTAGTATAGAGCAGAAAGAAAAACATTCCTTTTTAGAGAGGTCAAGTTAATTGTGTCCAAAAATAAAAAGTTCTATATATGGAGAGTAAAATAAAGAATAGGATCGGAGATGTCCGAGAAAGGGAAGGAAGACATACTTGGGGTTCAAGCAAATCGGTGGGCCAAATCCTTTTAGAATTTGGACTTAAAAATACCCAAATCCTAGTATTTTATTTCGCCCTTACTTTCTCTAGTTATTCCTTCCTTCCCTCTTCTCCAAAAATTTACGTTTACAGCTAAAAAATCTTTTTCTCCCAAATCCAATCATCTTCCAAGCTCCTAACAATGGCTACTAGGCTTCAATTTGAAAAATCATCTGAAATTGGAGTTTTTTCAAAGCTAACTAATGCATATTGTTTGTTACCTACTGGCGGATCTGAAAACTTCTACAATACATTTGAATCTGAGCTATCACACATTATCCCAGTAATCAAAACCTCAATCGGAGGAACGAGGATAATCGGAAGACTCTGCGCCGGAAACAAAAACGGTCTTCTCCTACCTCACACTACTACAGATGAAGAATTTCATCACTTGAGAAACTGTCTACCGGACGGAGTTGTCGTTCGTCGCATTGATGAGCGATTATCTGCCCTAGGAAATTGCATAGCGTGTAACGATAATGTTGCTATGATGCATACGGATCTCGATGATGAAACTGAAGAGATGATTGGTGATATACTTGGTGTCGAAGTTTTCAGGCAAACAATTGCAGGGAATGCTCTTGTTGGTAGTTATTGTGCTATTTCAAACACGGGATGCTTAGTACATCCTCATACATCTGTTGAAGACTTGTATGAGCTTTCAACTCTTCTCGAGGTTCCGTTCATTGCAGGAACAGTGAATCGCGGTAGTGAAGCGATTGCTGCTGGATTGATTGTTAATGACTGGACTGGATTTACTGGATCAAACACTACTGCAACAGAGGTGTCTGTTATTGAACGTGTTTTCAAGCTTAGAGAAGCTCAGCCTACTGCTATTGTTGATGAGATGAGGAAATCATTGATTGATACTGATCCTTAGGTTTGAATTATTTGTTCAACATAATTGGAGGCCTAAAGTTAAATTTTAATTAGAGGGCTGAAATCTAAATAAACTTTGTATGTATTTATTTATGAAAATTGTATGAAATAACAAATTATTAATTCAAATTAAATGTTATAGCCATAGTTTATTTTATTTGTAATTCGCAGCAAACATCACATTTTTTTGCCATCTGGTTTGGTATACAATTACCCATTCGGTATACAAATATATAAAATGTGTTTTTGTTTGTATAAAGCGAGAGAAAAATGTATATACAAATACAAATACATATATTTTCGTCCTATACACTTATAATTATACAAATACAGATCTTATTATACAGATTACAATATATAAATGAATTTATACAAATTAAAACTGAACAATTTGTATAAAATTGGATGTATCTAGCGAATTATATAAATCAAAAGCTCCATAGCAAACATAAAATTTGTTATGACGCGCAATTATGCAAACTATAACTATAACATACAAATATGCTTTTTATGTTTGTTATATGTGAAAGTTGCTCTTATTATTTTTCAAACTTTTTAGATGGAATTTATTACTTAATTTTTTATTTTTTTTTATGAATGAATTCTTTGAATACCTTGTTGTTTTCAGGTTTTATCAATTCAACCGTTGAAAAATATTTTTTAATGTAATCATTATATATGAATTGTTAATATAATTTTATGAGTAATAAATTGATAAACGTTATATAAAGATAAGAGTTAGAACCATACAATTTGATTCAAAAAATTGATAATTTTTTATAGCTTACATTGATATGTTTGTTTTAATACTTTGTTTAACTTTTTCCGACTATCAATTCATATTTTTGACAGAATATTAGTCTAACTTTTCAAAGATTTGACAGAGTATTTGACATAATTTGGTTTTGCTAAAAATTCGAGGCCCCAAAAATTGGGGTCTAAGGCATATTCCTTAAAATTTTCATTCAAGATCCGGTTCTAAAACTACCATTCTTTCAACCCTCAAATATCCCTTACATCAATTTTTAGGCTAAAAAATATTCTTGATATTAATCCTTTGACTCGTATTTGCCCTTATTTTTAGCTAAAAGGTTGACGTCAGGAATATTTGAAGGTCGAAAAGTGAACGGATGATAATTTTTACCAATTCAAATAATTGAAAGGCATTTTAGGTTGCATGTACTACAAAATTCTGTGTGGAAGTTTGAGTTGTTGCTTTTGTATTTCTTATGTTAAAAAGCTCTCACTTAATAATGCACATATTTCTAGTTAATCGTAATTAAATTTTCTGTTTTTCAAGTGTATAATGTAGTACATATTGGGTATTTATGAAAATTTCATCTCCATAAAAAAGGGATAAAAATACATTGAGGCTCATGAGGAGCTTTGTTGCATCTTTACCTCTCTAGTTGTTGTTTGCATAGAGGACAACAAGATATAATTCTAAGCCATTGATCAACACACTTGAGATGAAATATATGAGAACAAGGCAATTGTCTAATATCTTCTTTATCTCCATACTTGGCTAAACAAATACAACATTCCTGTTACATAAACATCACACAAAAAACTTGTTAATTTACTTTCACTTTTAAAATTTTACAAAATAATATAGTCCTTAAAAATGGAATTTGTAATCTAAGAAATAAGATAGGTTAATTATCAACAACGACAACTTAAATTACAATAATAGTATAAAATTTATTTACATTGTCAATGTATATAAATTAAATTTTTAGATGTAGAGTTTAACTTTTATATAGTATATTGGAGAAATCTAATAGTATTTTAGTTAATTGGTCATATGAACTTTCATCTTGTTGGTGAGAGTTCATTTTTTCGCTTTGTAATCTCTTTTATATTTTCCCTTCCTTCTCTCTTATGCATTATTTTTTTTAAAGAAGTTTAAATTACTTCTATCGATTGAGTAAAAAATAAAAAAATTATTAGATAATTACTTGCAGTATAATTGACCCAAGTACATTGTCAAAATGTGCCAATTTTTTTACAAGTTTATCCAAATGGACACTTAATTCGAATTTAAGTACTTTCGTACATTAACAATGTAAAAGACATCTTTCACATTGATCAGGTCACTTAAAAGATAACTATAGGTGATTATTGATATAAAAAAAGGTTGGATTAACTATCAGAATGAATAAGACAGATTATCTGCTATAATAACTTACGGAATTTTCATTTTGCAGAGCGGAATTTGTGAGGTCTTCTTCCTTGTTTCCAATTTCTGATTTGTATTTCCAGCTTGGAAGAGTGGAGAGTTGTTCATCAGAAGCTCCTCTATCTACAGATGCCATATTCATATTGTAGCCTAGAAATGTGCTCAACATTGGGACACAGCAACAGAGCAATAGAAACAATATGAATGGGAATGAATAGGTAACTGCATTCCAAGTAAGGAGAGAAATGCAGAGCAAGTGAAGTTTAGGAGCGCGATGGTATGACATTAATAACCGCGATTCAAACACCCAAACATTCCCCATCACGAACCATATCGCAAAGAATAGCTCCATACTAGTTTTGAATTTCTCCATCATATGTAATGACGATGCCCTATATATCCAAATTTGTACGTTCAGATAGTTTTATTTTGAAATTTGAAATTCATTGGGTGTCACATTGATTATGAATATAATTAATAAAATCATCACCTGGATTGATCATCATGGCTGCTTCTTTGCTGCTCCGTGTCAGAATCATGTCTTTGTGGCCTTATGTAGAATGCCCAGTAGCGCGAATAAAGCAGGAGGACGCTAAGTATACATCCAAAGACGTACCCAAACGCCCATATCCTCATTGGCCAAACTGGTTTCTCGTCTTTTGAAACAGAGAGTGTATATACACTCAGAATTATTTGGATACTTAATGATATACACTCCATCATCATCCAAGTTATTGAATTGAACGGGTTCGATCCAAGATCAGATCTTGAATATCCATTTTGGTAATGGAAAACTCTTCTTAGGAAAATGAACCACTTTGCTCTTGATATTCTCATTGCCATTCTTATCAAGAATGAAGAATCAGGAATATTTGAAACGCGAGTATACCTGTTTCTATTTCCACCTGCATAATTGCTTCCTCCTACTGATACTGCTGTTGTTGATGGTGAAATTGACGGAAAAGATACAACGATGCTCGAATGGCAAAGTGATATTGGTGTAAGAAAGTAGCGGCGGGTATTCATTGAAAGAGAATTTAGTAACTTGTTTTACACTATCAGGTCAACATAACCGCGGAAACAATGGATTGAGTTGCATCGATCAATAGTGTAAAAACTTGATCAACAAGAGTACTTAGCTAAAAGTAGAAGCTAGCTAGCTAGATGGAATGAGTGTTTTTACAGGAGAAATTTCGAAGAAGTTTCAAGTTGTAGGCATGGAAGTTGTGTTTAATTCAGTTATAACTAACTATATATGTGCAATGATCATGAGCCAGTGATCACTGAAGAAGTTTGTGCACAAGATTCCCATGCTTGCAGAGTTTGCAGTACAATATATAGTAGATGTTGAATCCTCTATGGCTAGTTCGTGTGTTTATTTAGATTCTTTCATATTTTGAACCATCTTGATGAAAATCTTGGTTCCGCCACTACTGACAACAGACAAGTGATTACTATACTCTTGAATAACTTGGAAAATACTTAGATACTACAACAAATTTAATTACTAGTGACGAATTAATGGAGAAATTGGAGGTATGGGTTGAGATGGTGGTGGGTGAGGGTGAGGGTGAGGGTGAGCTATTGGCTATTGCTTCGATTTCAAGTGAAACTTTTAAGGGAGTGACAATGCAAGTATAACCATTTGCCTAACTTCTTATTTTTTTTTATTTTTTTTTTGTTTATTTTGGATCCAAGCAACTCAATGTGGTTCTTCAAATGGACATCACTCCAAATAAAGATTCAATTAATGATTAATTATTAACCTATATATATATATATATTCCTGATGTTAACGTTCCATTTGATTTTTATTACAGAAATGCTAGGTGATGTATTTTGATTGTACACCAAATTTAAGAAATATGTGGAAATTTGTAATGTTTCAAAATTATCCCTTAAAATAAATAAAATTTTAAATAAAAGAGTACATTTTTGTGATTTTTTTACCAAATAAATAAGATACCACATAAGTAAAATATTGATAATGTCACTAAAAATTTGTCAAATAAAGGAATGTTTCATTTTTTAAAACCAAAAGTGTCAAAAAACTACTCACAGAGGTTTCTTTCTTAATCTGCTTTAAAAAGAATGTTTTTTTTTTTTGACAACTTTTTAAATTTCAACTTTTCAGATAACGCATTTAAGACTATAAAATTAAAGAAAAATTTAATATATTACACATATCTTTAATTTACCACAAATTCAATTTATTAAATTTTGCATAAATCAGAATAAGACAAAAAAATTTAACAAAAAAAACATATATTTTGGAAATTCTGGCAACAGATTGACTATCATTTGAGGATATGGCAGTTGGCTACCTAATCAAACAAGCCGTGAAAGCAACTTTGTCCTTTTGTCATGTTGAGGCAGCAACAAACTTTTCTTTGTTTCCACGATTAAATTTGAATTTGCGTAGAAAAATTCTATATTAAAGGATACTTGATGAAATTTGAAGTTGAGATCTCTAATTAAAGATAAAAAAATATTTATCACTTCACCATAATTCTGATCGGTGAAGCAACAACAATTGCTTTAACATCTATTGCCGCTACTGTCATATCACTGGTACTTCCATAAGTTCAAATGATTATTCCCAAATCCCATGTTTCACTTTATATTAGAGCTGTCAATATGGGCTAGCCCACTCCATCCGGGCTAATTCATACAGGCTTTGACATTTTACGGGCCAGGCCAGACTAGCCCATTTTTGGTGTGGGCCAGAANAGCAACAAACTTTTCTTTGTTTCCACGATTAAATTTGAATTTGCGTAGGAAAGTTCTATATTAAAGAATATTTGATGAAATTTGAAATTGAGATCTCTAATTAAAGATAAAAGAGTACTTACCACTTCACCATAATTCTGATCGGTGAAGCAACAACAATTGCTTTAACATCTATTGCCGCTACTGTCATATCACTGGTACTTCCATAAGTTCAAATGATTATTCCCAAATCCCATGTTTCACTTTACATGAACGTGCTTTATTTTTAGTTTACTTAAAAAAGAATAATTACTTTTTAATGTCGTTTATTATGAAAATTAAATATCATTTACTTTATTTGGAAAAAATTTAAGTTAGGATTAGAGTTGTATTTAATCATTTTTGCAAAAAAAATAATCTATTTAAAATGTAAATATATTTTTAAAAAATATGTTTATCACCCTTAATTGAAAAAACTAGTAAAACTATAGAACTTGAAGTCTTGATTAATTTATCTGAAATTACAATTAAAGCTATCTCATACTGTAATAGATAGACACATAGTGTCATAGATTAGATCTTGTATACACATATTATTACAAATAATTTTTAGTATATTTAAAAAATTTGAAAATGAAGTTGTGTTTGGTTATTGTTTTTGATAAATAATATTTGATAAAATAAAAATTTGGGTAATTTTATAAAATAAAAAATTTAGGACAAAATATGAAAACAACGGGTGTGTTACCTTTGGGCATACCATGAAAGAACAATTTGCTTCTACTCGAAAATTATAATGCTTCGGTTTCAAGTTTTCATAGTATTGCAACCCAAAATAGTTGAAGAGCCACGTACGGTTGGTAAGATAGACGGATCACAACTCAAAAGCAGGGCATAGCTATGTTATAGTCGGGCTGTCCAATCGTCGAAAAATAATATCATATATATAAGTAAAATAGTATACAAAGTAATTAAAAGAGTAACATATTTTAGACACCTTTAACAAAATAATGTGTTGTGGCCAAGTAGTTTTAGATGTCTTGAAAGAGACGGTGCTTAGGGTGCTCACAAGTCACATGTTTGAATCTCACTAGCAACAATTTTTTCCACCTTTTTTTGACATCCTTTGTGAAATTCCTGTTTTATTGAATCTCACTAGCAACAATTTTTATTTTTTTTTCATTTTTTTGGACAACCCTCTGTGAAATTTCTATTTTATTTTATTTTATTGTCGACCTAAGAGGAAAGCTCTTGTCATGAGCAGCCACGATGATAATTTAGTTCAAATTCTATATTTATTTATATTTAAAAATTTAATAGCACATAAGATCGCAATCTAAAATACATCTTAAAGTTGATCTATCTTTTCGACGAAGGAGTGTCGCTTGAAACCCCTTTGGGACAATGATAGCGCTGCCCCAGAGAATGAGTCTAGTTCATATAGAGCTTGTACAGAGTTCAATTTGCTACAGTTCAATTAATGATTTGTGAATGTAATACTTTAACTATTTGCTGCATCAGAAATGTTGAAGACAATTAAACTAACTCTCTCTTCATGAAATCAAACTAACGTTCAGAAATATATAATAACACAAGTGTATAACCTACTTGCAATTAACTAGCCATTAGCCACAAAACTAGCAATTTGTGTACACAAATTAACAGATCATTTTTTTGTAGAAAGAATTAAACCTCGAGCCATTTTCGGGTTGAACATTGATATGATGCAGGCAGGGGACATAACAAAACTTCAATCGCGAAGACGTTCAGGCATACAACATTGTCCCTATCAAACGAAATTGCAACACTCTCCTTATGGCTTCTGAGGATCACACCAGGCATTAAAAACTTATATTTGTTATACTTATTCCTCTTGTCCTTCCAAAACGAACTCAACGTACAAATCTTTGATTGCAATAAGAACCGTTGTTATTAATGGCCCCATTATCGCTCCCTGAATAACATACACAATCAAGAATTGACACATATCAAGAAGCGTAACACTATATCAAAGAGAAGGGTTATTCAAGTCGAATATATACGAAATGCAATGCCATGAAATGTAACAGAAAGATGTCTGTTAATTACCTCAACTGCTGAAGGAAACAATGTCACGCCACCAATAATGCTGAGACCGGTGAGGTATGCACTATAGCCGGGGAAATCCTCTTGAATTTCAGATGCACCGAAATCCATAAGCACAAGATGAATAATGGATAAGCTAATGGCCAGCATATATTGACCTTCAAGAACCAACTGTAAAGCTGCTGGGATAGTCGAAACCAATGAGGGGAATATAGGAAACAAAGGACTAACGAAAGCAAGGACAGTTGACATGTACAAAAAATGTATCGAAGATAATCTGAACAAGAGCCAAGTTAAGCATCCTTGAAAGAAGGCAATCTCAGCAGTTGCTAAAAGAACTCCAAAAATAGCTTTATCAAGAACCTCAATAAAACGAGTCCTTGCAGAACGCGAAATGGGAAGCATACATATAACATGTTCTGTTACTCCACCAGATTCTGTTGTGATAAGATAATAAAGTACCCAAAAAAATAATATCGACTGAGACACGAAATTGAAAAGCCCTGCAGCTCCTGATACTATGGAGTTCCCGATCAAGAATATAACCTTCACACTACCACCTAAAACGGATTTGCTACTAACAAGTACACGTTGAGCAAATCCTTTCGCCTTTTCAACTAAGTCCACTCTAGTGATCAACAATTCCCGAAAAATTGCATCAACTTCTGTGTATATTTGCCCCCATTCAAGATCCTTAATTCTCCTTTTTAGGCTCAGGATCTTCTTAGTATATGGAGAGCGGGATGCCAAAGCTGTGGACCGTTCAGAAGAGTTATTCGCGGGGGTTATAACAAATTGCTTGATACCCGAAACAAACTCAGTCATATTATATTGCATAGCATAGCTATCTATCTGATCAAGTACAGTCTGGCACAACTGATTACTGTACTTATTAACCATTTCCGGGACATCATGTTCATCAATCCATTTCCTTATACCAATTTTCTCAGCATAATTGCTCTCCTCTACATGGGATTTCAACGCGAAAACTGCATCTTTCCCCTCGACTCCAATTTTGTAAGAGAAGAAAATCATACCTGCCAACGATCCAAGAATCAATCCAACAATCAATCCGATAGCCACAATGGTTTTCAATTTTTTCAATATCCCTCGAGTAAAGAAAGCAGTTATAGGGAGTCTCCGAAAGCTCTGACTTCTAAGAGATGTCACAGCATTGATAGTAGAGTCCACACTATTAGCTGTGAACATGAATCCAAATGCAAGAAGAGCTACTGATCCAACACCACCAATCTGCTCACATGTAATCACAAACACCCAAAACGACACGAGCCATCTCAACAATATAAAAAATCCACTTCTATGACGCCTTAAAGCGTTATGTTGTTTCTCCCTCCTATGAACAACTCTGTATATCATATCCTTAATCTCAACAAGAGTTCCAACCGAAACCCTGAATACAGCTACGGGGACGGCTAATATGGTCTCTGTGAGGCCTAGTTTTAGAGGTTCGGACCAGAATGCAAGAAGAGCATGCTGAATTCCCCTCAAAGGTATCGAACAAAGGACAGCCCATAAGAGAGGCCTCAAATAATCTTGAAGCAATTTACCAACAGCATAAAGAATGAATATTGTGAGGGCAATGCTAGCATGTGCCATGGCTATATAGAGAGCCTGGCGTACATGGGGATCAGCTGACAAAGTGTTGTGATTTGGTTGGATGCGGTTTCTTGAGGGAGGTTGTGGATGATCATGATCAGGAGGTGGCTTCGGCTTCCTCATTGAAACTAATACAGAAGCCGAAGAAAATAATTGAAATGCGCACAAACTGAGTGAAAAACAAAAGACTCTTTAATGTTTCAAAAAATGAAATCAAGATCCAAATCCAGGCCAGTCCATCTAGATGTTAAAATCTTCAAGAAGTTGAAGAAAATTCAAATCCAGGCAATGCCATAGGGCGGTCCTCTGACCAATTGAACTACAGTCCTGGAAAAATTAGGTGTAAAATTTAAAATCAATTTAGATTCGAACCATTTAATTTCGTCAGTATCTTCAAATTTGGGAGCTGCTGGTTTCAATGATTGGTGACTTCTTCTAGTCCATAATTCTGAGCACATGTTACATTGAAATTTTTGGTGAAATGACTAGTGTACCGTTGGATCTCCTTGTTTGATGCCTAATTCTTTTATTAACCAGAAGTTTTGAAAAGAGAAGGCATCATAGTTTTATGTATTTTCCATAAAATAAAGCATCAACTAGAGGGAATAGTAAAGTTAGTGTGTGAAATCATAACCCGCCCAACTCACTCAAGTTTGGGTTGATTTTGACCCGATTATTTAGGAAAAAGTTTGTTATAGGAATGTCATGAATGGACGCGAAATGTCAAAGGTGTCTTGGTGTATGTAGACCCCTCAAGGAGGGACTAATGGGGCATTAAAGTTTTTTTTAAAAAAACGAATCGATTTGATTCAATGTTTAGTATACATTTTTCTAAAATTGAAAAACTGAACGGGAAAGCTATTGGTTCCATGCCTTTAGAGATCCGTGCTTATGGATTTCGGTGCATCTGAAATCCAAGAAGATTTCCCCGGCTATAGTGCATACCACACTGGTCTCAGCATTATTGGTGGCGTGACACTGTTAGGTTATCATTGGTTCAAATTCAATAGTGTAATCCGATTTTTACTCGAAAAAACCATTTATATATAATGTAATGACCTAAAAATGCCTGAGATATTAAAATCATGGATGGTAAAGATAATATAAACAACTAAAACTTTCAAACTAAACAAAGAAGTTAAATTAAAAATTGTGATGCCGACCCAATACCTATTAAGACACTGTAGGGACAAAAAGTTCATCATATTGTACACTGAATCAGATTTTCTTGTGTTCTCGGTGAGTAAGCAAAAAATATTATCCTAAAAATATTTGTGTATAATTTAGACTAGATCACTAAAGCAGTGGCTTTAGGTCCAAAAAAAATAAGGGTCTCGTCATTGAAAACTTTTAATAGTTTGTTAGACAATATCTTGCTAATTATTATGCACCTATTTTCAATATTTTACTGTTTTCTAAATATACAATTGATGTAGTTTTAATTAGAAGTCATTGATAATCAAGTTTGCAATTACTTGTTGTTTTTTAATTTGACTATTTACTTCAATTTGAATCAATCATGTTTTAATATATTCTTAGACATTTCAAGTTCAAACTAATTAGATTATTGAATATTTAAATTTCAAAAAGATTTTGTCTTTAACTTTGAATGCCTTCTAAATGTAACAATCACTAAAATATAGATGACTTAGACCTATTTTGTAATGGAAAATGGCAATTTTAGTCCCTGTATTATTGCATAATTCAAATTTTAATCCCTATATTATTTGACTATGCACATTTAACCTTTAATTATTTGAAGTGTGCGATTTTGATTCTTGAAGTTAACAAAAGTTAACTATTTAACAGAATAGTTATTTTAAAATATATAAAATAAAATAAATTGAAGGGTTGGTGATTCTAAATGCTTGAAGAATTATGTGTACAATAAAATTGAATTTAATAAAAATTAAATGTTAAATATTTTAAAGACGGGAAGTTGTTAGGACACCATTGATAGTCTTAAGGAGTATGTCCACCTACTAAACTATTTCAAATGTAATCGTATTTGACCTTGATTAATAACTATTGAAAAAAGAGAGGAAGAGCGAGTTGCAAATGAATCAAAAACAGAGCAAACAGAGAAGCAAATGAGATCAATTATATATTTAAATAATCATTCTATTTGTATATTTGTTAAGATTATATAAAATATGATTTTAATTTTATAACATAATTTTTCAAGCATTTAGAATCATCAGCCTTTTATTTTATTTTATATATTTTCAGATAACCATTTTATTAAATAAATAATTTTTGTTAGCTTCAAGGACCAAAACCGCACACTTCAAATAATTGAAGGTTAAATGTATATAGTAAAATAACACAAGGACTAAAACTAGAATTATGCAACAATACAGGGACCAAAAGCGATATTTCCCTTTTGTATAATACAAGTAAAAAATGATACTCTTATTGACATATTCAATCAAGTGAACTCTTAATTATTATTTTTAAATACATCTAGAATAATTTTATAATTTGTGTAACAATTAATTTAATTGAAAAGGTTTTTCAAAATTATAATCAATAAAAACTTATCTAACATTTAAACAATTGTGGTGTTATGTACCGTATATTAATTTATATATGCATGTCTGTGTCTTACAAAATATTACAAGAAATATTATATTATCAATTAAAAAAAAAGAAAAAATAATTTAAACTATAATCAACTATCAAGTATTTCTAGAATTTCTGAAAATAAGCATAAGAAAATTATCAAATGAATAGAAGAAAATAACTTTTTCATATATAGTTATAGGTAAAAATAAAAAAAAATTTAAGCATAAAAACTAAACAAAATTATTGTAAAAGTTTTCTACAAAACAAAAGGAAGACAATAAAAAAAGCCAAAGAAAAAGAAATTTTCTGAATATGAAAACTGTTACCTCATTTGAAGAAATTTTTTAGATCTGTGATTCTCGCTTGGTTTACGCACTAGTTGTTCACTTTTTGTTACAACATATGTCCTTCTACTTTTCAAACATTCATTTCTCCATTTCTTCATGATTCAATGTCTCTTGTTCATACTCTTGTTCCATTAATATTTTTATGACATTTGTAGTAGAGTGAGTAGGCTATGAGCTTTAATTTTACTCAAAATAATGTTATCTTAAAAGCATCTCAATACGTTTTTGTTGTTTGTTAAACAGAGTTCTACCTTTTTCCACACTCTTTTACCTTTCTTTTGCAACTATGACATTCTCTTTCTTTCATGAGATATCTCACATTTTGAAATCATTCTCAGTCATCAGACTTTGAAATCCTTTTCATAATCTCATTCTAATTAACCATCATTTTTTGGGCATTTTACACTAAGAATTTGTTCCCTTTTGATATAGAAAAATTGTGGGGAGGGTTATGAGCCTCCTGGATTATTTATTTGGAAATCGGATAAAAGATTTATCAAGAGAAAAGATAGCGATGCTGGTGAAGCATGTAAAGAAGTATTCATCCTTTTATTTATTGATTTTTAGACTATTAGGAAAAATTTCTATTGTCATGAATGGATGTGAAATGCCAAAGTTGCCTATGTAGACCCCTCAAAGAGGGACTAGTTGGGCGTTAAAGTTTTTTAAAAAATGAACCGATTGTTATCTCCTGTATTCAGGTTAGTAAATCAGAAACAAAAAAAGATGAAATAGAAAGACATAAAATAAAATAATTTGAATCCACAGAACCCACTGTGTATTCTTAAGAAATTTAATCCCCTGAAATATCTGAGGTTGTAGATTAATTTCTCTCAAGATAATACAGATTAAATCATTAAAGAAGTAGTTGTACCTCAAACTTCAATAATCTCAACGAACTCAAAAATCAACAACGAGATCACACACACAGACTCAGTCGATCGATAATTTTATTTGTAAGAAATGTATGCAGAAGAAGAGTAAAATTTTCAGTGTTTGAAAAATGAGAAAAGTCTTTCTATTCATAGCCAACTACAGCAAGTGTGAACAACAGATGTGAACGCACATGTTCAAACAAGAGTGTGAACTCACCTGTTCAGACAAGACATGTATGTTCAACTGTGTCTTTTGGGAAAAGAAGTGTCTGTTCGGAAGGAACAAGTCCTTCTGAGCAACTTTACCGTTACGCGAATTTTCAAACAATTATGTTACGCAAAATTAATTCTGTTAATTAATTATTAATTAATTAACATTCTGAATTTATTTTAAGAAAAAAGAAAATTAATTAATGAGATTGATTAAATAATTTTTTCCTAAAGAATTATCAATCAATCGATTGTCAAAACCAAAGTCAAAGTCGAGCAAGCAACGACGACGGCGCGAGGGGGCATCCTCTACTTAACCCTTTGAGAGCTAAAGAAAGTGTTTCCTAATATAAAGATAAACATTTTTCTTTCTTCTACCAATATGGGAGAAATGACTTTTCATTTTCCCTCCAAATTGATTCCCACACATTTCTCAATTTCTCATTCATTCTTATTTCTCATTCACACCTTGTTTAAACCCAACAATCTCTCAAATGAATGGGGAATGGTTATTGTTAAAACATATGCATGAAAAACTTGTGTGTCTCGTAATAAGGATTGATTGCATCTAGATAAGTAGATTTCCTTTTAAACTTTCCGTAGTGAAAATATATCGAATATACTCGGTCAATCGGTAGATTTGATATCTTTGCACCGTCAAGCTTTGGTGTATATCTAGACAACATAAGTCACACAATCAACCCTTGAACTGTTTTTGGTTCTCATTATTTTGTTCGTTTCAGCCATGAACACTGTCTAAGTTTTTGACAATGTTGAACCGTAATTTATGACTTTGTTTGATCTCCTTGAACCTAGATCTTGGGATATCCAGTCTTTTAGGTAGAGTTACCGCCACGATGACTTTTCCTCGACCATAGTCTTATTTCCATCGATAATTTCTCAACTCCATCTCTAGTTAGGCATTTTATAAGNAGACAACATAAGTCACACAATCAACCCTTGAACTATTTTTTGTTCTCATTATTTTGTTCGTTTCAGCCATGAACACTGTCTAAGTTTTTGACAATGTTGAACCGTAATTTATGACTTTGTTTGATCTCCTTGAACCTAGATCTTGGGATATCTAGCCTTTTAGGTAGAGTTACCGCCACAATGACTTTTCCTCGACCATAGTCTTATTCCCGTCGATAATCTCTCAACTCCCTCTCTAGTTAGGCATTTTATAAGTGGATCCGGTACATTATCCTTTGAGTTTACATAGTCAATTATGATAACTCCACTAGAGAGTAGTTGTCTAACAGAGTTGTGTCTTCGTCGTATGTGACGAGACTTGCTGTTATATATAACGCATCCAACACTTCCTATTACAGCTTGACTATTACAATGTATGCATATAGGGACCATTAGTTTGGGCCAAAACAGAATATCTTCTAAGAAATTTTAGAGTCATTCAGCTTCTTCACGTGTCTTGTCTAAGGCTATGAATTCAGACTATATTATGGAAGTTATACATGTTTGTTTGGATGATTTCCAAGATATTGCTCCTCCCCCAATAGTGAAAACATATCCACTCGTGGATTTCCAATTTGCATCACTGTATCCTTCAACAATTGTTGGATATTTGTTGTAATGTAATTCATAATTTTAAGTGTCATCTAAGTACCCCAAAACCCTCTTCATTGTCATCCAATGATTTTAATTGAGATTACTTGTGTATCGACTCAGTTTACTTATAGCGCAGGTTATGTATGGTTGTGTACAGTTCATGACGTACATCAAACTTCTCAATACTCTGGCATAATCCAAGTAGAGAAAGAGACTACTTATCCATTAAATTGTGTTTATATCAGGTGTTTATTGATGGGAAGGAACATGAAGGAAAAGATTGGAAAAGAAGCTTAATCTGGCAGGAAATTGGGTCTCTGATTTTGCATATGCAAAGGTATGTTCGCTTAAGCGAACGATCAATAGGTTTCTTAAGCGATCGTGCAGGAGTCTCTTTTGCGAACGGGCCACAAAGAGCGGGGTTCGCTTAAGCGATGGAATTGTCGCTTTTGCAAACACCAAGCCGCTTTTGTGAAGCTCGACCATCTAGACTAAGGAAAACTTGGAATTTCACATATTTTAGACTCAAATTCTCATAAAAGGGCTGAGGGTGTAATTGTAGAAATATTGGTGTAATTGTATATATGAAATTGAGGTTTTGTGCTAGAAATAGACAAAACTATTTGGGTATTTAAACTCAGTCTATTGCTTTTGTTATTCATTGATGTCATGATTGAATTCATATAATGAGTTTAATCTATTTTCATGTTTGAATTTATGATTTGAGAGTGCACGCTCAGATCTAACTTTCGATCTTTGTGGGTTGATCGAAAGAGAATTTGTGAAATGGATAATTAGATTAATAATCATATTTAGCTTTGTGTCCTAAATTTGAGACCGGAAGGAGAAGATTTAGGTTTACTTTGTTAAATGCTAAACTTGCTAGAAATAGGGGTTTAGATAAAGGTATTAAATTGCATTGTTGTTAAACACGATTGAGACTGAAATGAGATTTTGTGATATAACACTTTGAGACCGAAAGGATATTAGTGTTGATTCATGATGATCTAGCCTATCTATGATTGATTGATCATGTGTTGAATTGCAATGGATCATTTGAGTGTGAATTGAATTCCATATTTCTCAATTCTCATATATCCCTTGCTTGATATTTTCTTTGCCCAAAGCCATCGTTTGGTTGGCAAAATCACTCTTGATATTGATAATCGTGTATTCTTAAATTTAGGTTCAAACTAGTAGCTTGTAATTGTTTGTCTTTTCAATTGCCGACAAGTTATTTGTTGTGGGATTCAATCCCGACTCTTAGTTGAATATTTTTATTGCTAACGGTCGATTACTCTTTGAACTTGTTTTGAGGGTAATTTGAGCATTATCAGATTTCAATTCTGTTAGTGCTGCAAATAGAGACTAAGGTTCCAAACATAAGCACAAGAAAAGACTTTATTTCTGAAAAGTTGCATCCCTTCAGATTTAAAGAAAGACTTTGTTTCAACAGAAAAGAAACAACACTTCTTTCCTTTTCTTTCTTCTTCTTCTCTAGAAAGTTCCTCCAACAAAGAGTTGTTGATTGATATTCTTCTACGAATACAACTAGTTGTTGATTGAAGATTCCTTCTATGAATATTAGAAACTTAATTATCTGTAACATGTAAGATTTTAGATTGTAACTTTATATGGTATAGCTCATCTTAGTATGTGATTGCATTTTCTAACTAGTGAAACAAATTCAATGATCATGTGTTTGATTAGATTCTTCAGTGAGGAAGAAGAAATCATCCACATACTAGTAACTAGTACTTTTTTTTCCTTCTCCCAATTCCATCTCAATAATCTTTCAAATTGCTTAAAACAATAGCTTTGTTCACATCATTAATCATGTTTATGACTAGAACTGACAAAATGGGCTAGTCCAACCCAACCTTAACGGGCTAGAGAGTTAAATGGGTTGGGACGGGCTGACCCTTTTAATTAAAGGGCCGATAAAATAGCAGCCCAATCCATCCCTAAGAGGGCCACGGGTTGGGACGGGTTGGCCCTTCAACCAAAAAACGGACAACATTTTCCTCTTAGAAAGGATACGAACGTTGATGTCCGATGGACACGACATCAATACATACATACATTCATTCATGAATTACACATACTTCAGTGAATATTTACAAAACAAATACATAATAGTCAAGATACAATATTCATAAGATTTATCCGAGCAAAAAAACATTACATGATCATTATTATCATAAACAAGACAATAAAGGAGAAGTGAAAAATTAGGCATAAAAACAAAAGTAAAAGAGGTCAAAGATTCATAGTTATAATTGTATTGATGCATAATATTATGATATAAGCCAAAGTCATCTGCGGCCCCTCAAAGTTGTCCTCATTATTCATTTAGACACCTCAACTACACCTAGTACCTATTGAACACCTCTACCACCCCAGATTTGAACCGTCTAAGCATTTTTGCCTACATGGCAAATCATTTGTGATTCACGCAAATCGGGTGCGTGAATTATTTTTTCCCTTTTTTACCCTACATTTAAGACATACAATGTTACAATTTTAACTTGGATATTTTAACATTAAAATACCCAATTCTTCTTACCCCAAATCCATTTTAGAACCCTAAATTCTCAAATCTCTTTTCTTTCTCTAAATATCCAACATTTCTCTCTTCTAAATCAATTGTCTTTTATCAAATGTCGCAAAGTTCGGTGAATATCGAGGAAGTTGATATATGTAAGTGTGGTTATTATTGTCCACTGAAAAACTTCGAGGACTCCATTGAACCCAGGTTGTCGATTTTTTTATGCAAAGCATCAAAGGTTTGTAATTATTCGAACAAAAACTACTGTTATTGTATTATTTGAAAAATTAACATTTTTGTATATTTATTACTGTTATGTGGTTTGTAGGAAAATGGTGGATGTGGCTATTTTAGATGGATTGGTCCGTCACTTGAAAATGCTGATGAATCATCCTTAATGAATAGATGGTCAAAATCCGATTGATCGACTAAAGAGAAAAGTGAAAGATCTTGAAGAAGAAAGGAATTCTTTGAAATTTCAATTGAATGAAAATGAAGAGAAGATGATGGTATTGAACAAGAAGCTCAAGGAAGTTAAACTCCAAAGGGATTGAAAAAATATCAAATTTAACAGAGTTGTGATTATTTTTCTTTGTTTGCTAACTATAAAATGGTTCTTTAATATTGTGTAGTTCATAGTAGTTCAAGACTGTAGTACTTAATTGTTTAGTTTTACAGTAGTTAAGAGGCTCTAGATCAATTAGTGTTGTACTTAATTGGTTTGTTAAGTTCATATTTTGTATCAAATTGGAAGTTTGAATGTGAATTGATCAGTGTCGAATTGATCAATGTCTCTTTTGTAAATTTCAGTGTGAATTGATCAGCCTCTCTTTGTAACTTGCCTCTGTTTTCTAACTTGTCGTGTGTTCTGAAATTAGTTATGGGATCGACTTGCCCTGTGTAGTTGTTGTTCAAAAACTGAGCTAATAACACAAATGCATGGCTGGAAAATACATAACACAAAGTCATGGTTGAAAAATACATAACACAAATGCATTGAGAGGTAATCAAAAACCATTGTCTTGCATGGTTCAAAAATATTTAGTCTTTCTAACACAAAGGCATGGTTCAAAAATACATTACATGAGTGTTCAAAATAAACTAAAGAGTAGCTTGTTGAAGACCCTTTTAACATGGGCCAAAATCATAACAACTTTCCAAATGAACTACTTCCAGTTTTTCCTGTTTTCTTTCATTTGTTGCAACTATAAGGTGTCGACTACATCTTTTCCCTTCCATTTTAGGCCACGAGGTTTAAAGTCAATGTCTATATTGGTTGGTGAAGCACTCTTCAATTTTGTTGGCCCATGTAGAATCTTCTCACTTGATGTACCATGCTGCAATATAAGAAAGAAAGTGTAATATAAGGTAAGATCATAATATGGCTATCAGAATATACACCAAAGCAAAGTAAACATATTAAGTGAACATACATTAAATACTTGGGCTCCAGTTGTAGGATCAGAGTAAACACCAAAACCAGTTGCAGGCCTTCTGTTTCCTCCAGTAGCAGCAGCAAATGAGGCAAAATTGTATGATCTCTTGTGACCTGATAAAGGTGGCAGTTGACTAGAAGAACTATCTCTTTCAGTAACAATTGGGGTCCCTCTTGCATTAGCTTTTTTTCTTCCCAATCCTCTTCCAATCCCAACTTGAACCCTATTTTAAGGAGGTCTTGGCACATATTCTGTGTTAGCACAAATAGAACTTGGTTGACTTGATTGTGTAGTTGCATGTGTGGTTCTGAAAGTAGAATGTGATGGACCTCCCATTGTAGACTATATAGCATAAATAAGGATTTATGAATAACTTGTAGAACAATCAGAAAATGCAAATGAATTATTAAATCTAATTTTATTGTTGTTTGTGTAGTTCTTGGCACAGCAGTGGTATCAGCACAAACAGAACTTTGTTGACTTGATTGTGTTCTAACCTATTGAACAAAAATAAGGAGATATGAATAACTTAACAATGAAAATTAATGCAAATGAATATGTAAATCAAATCTTACTCCTGTTTGAGAATAACTTTGTTGGCTTGAATTTCCTTGACTTGTAGGCTGAGAAGTGCTCGCCCTCTCATTCTATGTCACCACAAAATAAAATATATGATTATAATATATATAAACTTTAAGCAATTTACAAATGTGAATATGAAGTATTACTTACTCTTGCACACACAACTTTGTTATGACCAATTTTCTTGCATATGGAACATGTCATCTTTACTCCTTTTCTTGAAAGTTTGCCCCATAGTTCTTCACAATTAAATCACCTGAGTCCCTGTCAATGGAAGCATATAACAACCACTTACAGTTAGCATTTTTGCACTTCACCCTCACTCAATGTTTTTTATTAGGTCTTAACTTTATCTTCCTCCTGTACTCTACAGCATAATCTGCCACTACTTTTCTAAACTGATTTGCACCCTCAAAGACCATTCCAAGCTCAAATATTGAAACTTCACAATCTTCATCATACCTAACTTTTTTGCTTCTCCTTTTAGCAGGTATATCTACTCCCCTAACAGCATCCACATCTAGTTGTTCATCACTATCATCACTCCAACAGTCAGAGCTATCAATATAATTCTCATCTCCACCTAATTTTCCTGCATATTTGTCAGTTTTATTTTTCCCAATATTCTCAAAGCCTCTATCTATACCACCAGCCTCTCCAACTGGTATTTCTTCAAATCCAGTAGCCTTTTTTCTCTGTTTTTTGTTTCTTCTTTCTTGTCTAAAAGCTCTCAACTCCTCATTAATATCTGAACCATCTTCTGAAGGTATATCTAGATCTGAATCACTACTCAAGAAATCAGATTCACCTTCTCCACCTAGATTATCATCCACACCCTCTCCACCTAGGTTATCATCCATACCCTTTTCACCAATGTTAACATCAACACCCTCACCACCAAGGTTTACAGCCTCACCTTCTCCACTTAGGTCAACAACCTCACCTTCTCCACCTAAGTTAACTACCTCACCCTCTTCACCAAGGTAAACATCAACACCTTCACCACCAACATTAGTTAGATAGCCTCTAGGTCCGTCAGTGTCAAGTAAGGGTTCATCTAATACATGACAGAAAAATACTTCAAAAGTATCCTCATGTTTTAAGTCTTTAATTAGGTGTAGGAGATGTTAGTCAGTTGTAATTAGGACCCATTTTCTATTCAATAAATCCTTTACATAAAAGCCTGCAACAGTTTCATACCCCAATTCTTTAGTATAATACAGTAGTTCCAAAATGGAAAAGTAGTCCTTAATAATATACCTGAGTGCAGGCACACAGTTTTCAACATAAGTAGGGATAGATATCTCGGATAAGATTCCACCATGGTAAATCTTTGTAAATATAATCTCCTCCATGGTCAATTGTTAGCCCTACAAAATATCAAACAAACCCTAGCTTAAGATAACGGAATATACTCATATAACTCATACAACAACTAAAAAACAAAGCTTTAAAGCATATTTTCTGGGTAATAGTAAAGAAGGGACATAATATTCGCAAAAANTATCGACTCAGTTTACTTATAGCGCAGGTTATGTATGGTTGTGTACAGTTCATGACGTACATCAAACTTCTCAATACTCTGGCATAATCCAAGTAGAGAAAGAGACTACTTATCCATTAAATTGTGTTTATATCAGGTGTTTATTGATGGGAAGGAACATGAAGGAAAAGATTGGAAAAGAAGCTTAATCTGGCAGGAAATTGGGTCTCTGATTTTGCATATGCAAAGGTATGTTCGCTTAAGCGAACGATCAATAGGTTTCTTAAGCGATCGTGCAGGAGTCTCTTTTGCGAACGGGCCACAAAGAGCGGGGTTCGCTTAAGCGATGGAATTGTCGCTTTTGCAAACACCAAGCCGCTTTTGTGAAGCTCGACCATCTAGACTAAGGAAAACTTGGAATTTCACATATTTTAGACTCAAATTCTCATAAAAGGGCTGAGGGTGTAATTGTAGAAATATTGGTGTAATTGTATATATGAAATTGAGGTTTTGTGCTAGAAATAGACAAAACTATTTGGGTATTTAAACTCAGTCTATTGCTTTTGTTATTCATTGATGTCATGATTGAATTCATATAATGAGTTTAATCTATTTTCATGTTTGAATTTATGATTTGAGAGTGCACGCTCAGATCTAACTTTCGATCTTTGTGGGTTGATCGAAAGAGAATTTGTGAAATGGATAATTAGATTAATAATCATATTTAGCTTTGTGTCCTAAATTTGAGACCGGAAGGAGAAGATTTAGGTTTACTTTGTTAAATGCTAAACTTGCTAGAAATAGGGGTTTAGATAAAGGTATTAAATTGCATTGTTGTTAAACACGATTGAGACTGAAATGAGATTTTGTGATATAACACTTTGAGACCGAAAGGATATTAGTGTTGATTCATGATGATCTAGCCTATCTATGATTGATTGATCATGTGTTGAATTGCAATGGATCATTTGAGTGTGAATTGAATTCCATATTTCTCAATTCTCATATATCCCTTGCTTGATATTTTCTTTGCCCAAAGCCATCGTTTGGTTGGCAAAATCACTCTTGATATTGATAATCGTGTATTCTTAAATTTAGGTTCAAACTAGTAGCTTGTAATTGTTTGTCTTTTCAATTGCCGACAAGTTATTTGTTGTGGGATTCAATCCCGACTCTTAGTTGAATATTTTTATTGCTAACGGTCGATTACTCTTTGAACTTGTTTTGAGGGTAATTTGAGCATTATCAGATTTCAATTCTGTTAGTGCTGCAAATAGAGACTAAGGTTCCAAACATAAGCACAAGAAAAGACTTTATTTCTGAAAAGTTGCATCCCTTCAGATTTAAAGAAAGACTTTGTTTCAACAGAAAAGAAACAACACTTCTTTCCTTTTCTTTCTTCTTCTTCTCTAGAAAGTTCCTCCAACAAAGAGTTGTTGATTGATATTCTTCTACGAATACAACTAGTTGTTGATTGAAGATTCCTTCTATGAATATTAGAAACTTAATTATCTGTAACATGTAAGATTTTAGATTGTAACTTTATATGGTATAGCTCATCTTAGTATGTGATTGCATTTTCTAACTAGTGAAACAAATTCAATGATCATGTGTTTGATTAGATTCTTCAGTGAGGAAGAAGAAATCATCCACATACTAGTAACTAGTACTTTTTTTTCCTTCTCCCAATTCCATCTCAATAATCTTTCAAATTGCTTGAAGCAATAGCTTTGTTCACATCATTAATCATGTTTATGACTAGAGCTGTCAAAATGGGCTGGCCCAACCCAACCCTAACGGGCTAGAGAGCTAAATGGGTTAGGACGGACTGGCCCTTTTAATTAAAGGGCCGATAAAATAGTAGCCCAATTCAACCCTAACCGGGCCACGAGTTGGGACGGGTTGGCCCTTCAACCAAAAAACGGACAACATTTTCCTCTTAGAAAGGATACGAACGTTGATGTCCAATGGACACGACATCAATACATACATAAATTCATTCATGAATTACACATACTTCAGTGAATATTTACAAAACAAATACATAATAGTCAAGATACAACATTCATAAGATTCATCCAAGCAAAAAAAATTACATGATCATTATTTTCATAAACAAGACAATAAAGGAGAAGTGAAAAATTAGGCATAAAAACAAAAGTAAGAGAGGTCAAAGATTCATAGTTATAATGGAGTAATGAACTTGGTCTAATAAGAAAATTTAGTGGGCTAATGACCCTAAAATGTAAAAGATATGTAAAAAATATAGTCTTGACTTTATATTGATATTTTAAAAATATTTATTGACAAAATCTTAACAAGTAAAACACTATTTAAAATATATATAATAAATATTTTTAAAATTCACAGCCCACGGACTGGCCTCTGAGGCTTGCGGGTTGGGCCTACAAGGCCAGCGTGCCAAATAAGGTCGGGCTAAAAAGCCTCGTTCTTAAATGGGCTGAAAAAATTGAGCCCAACCCCATTTAATTCAAGGGTTGGATTGGTCCGGTCTAATATGCCAAACCCATTTTGACAGCTCTATTTATGACATAACCATACTCTATACTTATGTTGACACGGCTTGCACACACTTCGACTATTCCACTGGATACATATATTGAAAAAATGATTCTAGTATCTCAAAAAGAAATATTCATAATATTATATATATTTATCTATTGAATGGGTCTTAGTATATTTTAAACTAGTGAATTAGTTCGCGCTTCGCGCGATTATAAAAATCTTATTGAATTTTCTTAATATTCCCTTAATTCTCGAATATCAAGACTATTGAAACTTTTTTTAGTTTTAAATTTTCGAACACATTGTTTCTTAAGCTTTAAGCTAAGCATAATATTTGTATTGATGCATAATCTTATGATATAGGCCAAAGTCATCTACGGCCCCTCAAAGTTGTCCTCATTATTCATTTAGACACCTCAACTACACCAGTACCTATTGAACACCTCTATCACCCCAGATTTGAACCGTCTAAGCATTTTTTGCCTACATGGCAAATCGTTTGTGATTCACGCAAATTGGGTGTGTGAATTATTTTTTCTCCCTTTTTTACCCTGCATTTAAGACATCCAACGTTACAATTTTAACTTGGATATTTTAACATTAAAATACCCAATTCTTCTTCCCCCAAATCCATTTTAGAACCCTAAATTCCCAATTCTCTTTTCTTTCTCTAAATATCCAACGTTTCTCTCTTCTAAATCAATTGTCTTTTATCAAATGTCGCAAAGTTCAGTGAATATCGAGAAAGTCAATGTATGTAAGTGTGGTTATTATTGTCGACTGAAATCTTCGAGGACTCCATTAAACCCAGGTCGTCGATTTTTTGGATACAAAGCATCAAAGGTTTGTAATTATTCGAACAAAAACTACTGTTATTGTATTATTTGAAAAATCAACATTTTTGTATATTTATTACTGTTATGTGGTTTGTAGGGAAATGGTGGACGTGGCTATTTTAGATGGATTGATCCATCACTTGAAAATGTTGATGAATCATCCTTAATGAATAGATTCATAGATGGTCAAAATCCGATTGATCGACTAAAGAGAAAAGTGAAAGAGCTTGAAGAAGAAAGGAATTCTTTGAAATTTCAATTGAATGAAAATGAAGAGAAGATGATGGTATTGAACAAGAAGCTGAAGGAAGTTAAACTCCAAAGGAATTGGAAAAATGTCAAAGTTAACCAAGTTGTGATTGTTTTTCTTTGTCTGCTAACTATAAAATGGTTCTTTAATATTGTGTAGTTCATAGTACTTCAAGATTGTAGTACTTAATTGTTTAGTTTTGCAGTAGTTAGGAGGCTATTCTAGATCAATTAGTGTTGTACTTAATTGGTCTGTTAAGTTTATATTTTGTATCAAATTGGAAGTTTGAATGTGAATTGATCAGTGTCGAATTGATCAGTGTCTCTTTTGTAAATTTCAGTGTGAATTGATCAGTGTCTCTTTTGTAACTTGCCTCTGTTTTCTAATTTTTCCTGTGTTCTGAAATTAGTTATGGGATCGACTTGCCCCGTGTAGTTGTTGTTCAAAAACTGAGCTAATAACACAAATGCATGGCTGGAAAATACATAACACAAAGTCATGGTTGAAAAATACATAACGCAAATGCATTGAGAGGTAATAAAAAACCATTGTCTTGCATGGTTCAAAAATACATAGTCTTGCTAACACAAAGGCATGGTTCAAAAATACATTACATGAGTGTTCAAAATAAACTAAAGAGTAGCTTGTTGAAGACCCTTTTAACATGGGCCAAAATCATAACAACTTTTCAAATGAACTACTTCCAGTTTTTCCTGTTTGCTTTCATTTGTTGTAACTGTGAGGTGCCGACTACATCTTTTCCCTTCCATTTTAGGCCACGAGGTTTAAAGTCAATGTCTATATTGGTTGGTGAAGCACTTTTCAATTTTGTTGGCCTATGTAGAATCTTCTCACTTGATGTACCAGACTGCAATATAAGAAAGAAAGTGTAAGATAAGGTAAGATCATAATATGACTATCAGAATATACACCAAAACAGAGTAAACATATTAAGTGAACATACATTGAATACTTGGGCTCCAGCTATAGGATTAGAGTAAACACCAAAACCAGTTGCAGGCCTTCTGTTTGCTCCAGTAGCAGCAGCAAATGAGGCAGAACTGTATGGTCTCTTGTGACCTGATAAAGGTGGCAGTTGACTAGAAGAACTATCTCTTTCAGTAACAAATGGGGTCCCTCTTGCATTAGCTTTTTTTCTTCCCAATCCTCTTCAGTCCCAACTTGAACCCTATTTTGAGGAGGTCTTGGCACAGATTCTATGTCAGCACAAATAGAACTTAGTTGACTTGATTGTGTAGTTGCATGTGTGGTTTTGAAAGTAGAATGTGATGGACCTCCCATTGTAGACTATATAGCATAAATAAGAATATATGAATAACTTGTAGAACAATCAGAAAATGCAAATTAATTATTAAATCTAATTTTATTGTTGTTTGTGTAGTTCTTGGCACAACAGTGGTATCAGCACAAACAAAACTTTGTTGACTTGATTGTGTTCTAACCTATTGAACAAAAATAAGGAGATATGAATAACTTATACAATGATAATTAATGCAAATGAATATGTAAATCAAATCTTACTCATGTTTGAGAATAACTTTGTTGGCTTGAATTTCCTTGACTTGTAGGTTGAGAAGTGCTCCCCCTCTCATTCTATGTCGCCACAAAATAAAATATATGATCATAATATATATAAACTTTAAGCAATTTATAAATGTGAATATGAAGTATTACTTACTCTTGCACACACAACTTTGTTATGTCCAATTTTCTTGCATATGGAACATGTCATCTTTACTCATTTTCTTGAAAGTTTCCCCCATAGTTCTTCACAATGAAATCACCTGAGTCCCTGTCAATGGAAGCATATAACAACCACTTACAGTTAGCATTTTTGCACTTCACCCTCACTCTATGTTTTTCATTAGGTCTTAACTTTATCTGCCTCCTGTACTCTACAGCATAATCTGCCACTACTTTCCTGAACTGATTTGCACCCTCAAAGACCATTCCAAGCTCAAATATTGAAACTTCACAATCTTCATCATACCTAACTTTTTTGCTTCTCCTTCTAGCAGGTATATCTACTCCCCTAACAGCATCCACATCTAGTTGTTCATCACTATCATCACTCCAACAGTCAGAGCTATCAATATAATCCTCATCTCCACCTAATTTTTCTGCATATTTGTCAGTTTTATTTTTCCCAATATCCTCAAAGCCTCTATCTATACCATCAGCCTCTCCAACTGGTATTTCTTCAAATCCAGTAGCCTTTTTTCTTTGTTTTTTGTTTCTTCTTTCTTGTCTAAAAGCTCTCAACTCCTCATAAATATCTAAACCATCTTCTGAAGGTATATCTAGATCTGAATCACTACTCAAGAAATCAAATTCACCTTCTCCACCTAGGTTATCATCCACACCCTCTCCACCCACCCTCTTTACCAATGTTAACATCAACACCCTCACCACTAAGGTTAACAACCTCACCTTCTCCACTTAGGTCAACAACCTCACCTTCTCCCCCTAAGTTAACTACCTCACCCTCTTCACTAAGGTCAACATCAACACCTTCACCACCAACATTAGTTAGATAGCCTTTAGGTCCCTCGATGTCAAGTAAGGGTTCATCTAATACATGACAGACAAATACTTTAAAAGTGTCCTCATGTTTTAAGTCTTTAATTAGGTGTAGGAGATGTTGGTCAATTGTAATTAGGACCCATTTTGTATTCAATAAATCCTTCACATAAAAGCATGCAATAGTTTCATACTCCAATTCTTTAGTATAATACAATAGTTCCAAAATGGAAAAGTGGTCCTTAATAATATATTTGAGTGCAGGCACACAGTTTCCAACATAAGAAGGGACAGATATCTCGGATAAGATTCCATCATGGTAAATCTTTGTAAATATAATCTCCTCCATGGTCAATTGTTAGCCCTACAAGATATTAAACAAACCCTAGCTTAAGATAACAGAATATACTCATATAACCCATACAACAACTAAAAAACAAAGCTTTAAAGCATATTTTTTGGGTAATAGTAAAGAAGGGACATAATATTCGCAAAAATCACAAACCCTATATTTTTACAAAACCCTAGCCTTTTGGAATTCATTTAACAAAGCATGTAAAAATCATTAACAATCCTAACTTACACAAGGAAATCTTCAAGATCGTAACACGAACAAGACGAATCCAACTTCAATCTGGAGGAAATCGCGAAGATGGAGAGCTTCAATTTGGAAGAAATCGCGAAGAGAGAGAGAGAGAAGTGTTCTGTCAAAGTTAACGATTTAGAAATCTTTCCCAATTAAGACATTTACAAATACACGTCAGATACACGTGATAGTTGTTAAATGGTCATTCTATACACGTCGGATACACGTGGGGAGCTTAGATACACGCGCCACACAGTTTATGAAAAGTGATAAAAAAATGCTTAGACGGTTCAAATCTGGGTGGTAGAGGTGTTCAATAGGTACTAGGTGTAGTTGAGGTGTCTAAATGAATAATGAGGACAACTTTGAGGGGCCGCAGATGACTTTGGCCTATGATATAATATCTCCTCTTTTAACCCAAAAAAAAAGCTATGCATTATTGTTATTTATTTTCTTTTTATTTTTCTTTAATTTTAGAATTATTAATCATCTAGAAATACTTGAATTGTATATAATAATAATAATCTATATAAATGAAGCAGTAATTTATATTTTCTTTTAAAGCTGAATCTTGAAAGAAAGAGATGAACTTCAAAATAAGAATGTAATGTTTTTATATTGAGATGTGTACAAATTTAAACTTTATTTTACTTCGTTAATTAAACAAACAAACACATAGATATATGTATCTATAGGATCATTGAACATCATAGATTTTCTATTTCTTGAGAAGATGATTTTTTTACATCTTTGGTCATACCAAAGAAATAATTCAAGAAAGGAAAGGATTTTGGGGTATTTTGAATTTTCTTCTCGTATACAAGGTGCAATAAGCCAATATTCAGAGACTATAATAATATCGAAGAAATTATATACCTTTAAAAGATTTCCTCCAATCACTTTCCAAGTGATCAGTTTCTTCTGAGGATTGATAACTTCAGTACTGTCATAAAAAACATTTATTTTCCATCTATTCATTAAAATTAATTAAGTATATTCTGACTTTTTCTCTATCTTCCAAGAACTACACTTTATGTATTATTTTTTTTTTAAAAAATAACTTTAAAAGTGTTCATCAACAACGGTTACTGCAAAATAATAAGTGATTCCCAAAGAATATTAAAGCTATATTAACAATTCATAAAATATAAAATCATTACTCATTTCTATTTTTTTTTTAAATCTATAAATTCAATGCTCATTAGAAAAAAAGGAGAGAATTCAAAATACAATTGAAATTCTCAAGCTTCAATCTTTTTTTGGTCAACTTAAGAATTTATAATTTACGTATTCCTTTTAACTGAAAATACATAAATTTAACATGTTATTATTATTGTTGATATATTTTTAACTTTAGCCGCCAACATCTAAGCAACAAAAATATGCTTATATTATCTAGAATAATACAAGATAAAGGAGTGAGAAAACACATTATTATAATAAATATAGTAAATAATTAACACCAAGAATTCAATAGTGTACCTGTTTTTTTTTCAAGAAAGTTCATAAACATTTAGAAGAAGATGAGAGTAACAATGTTACTGTAACATAAATAAAAAATCATATCAATCCACTAAAAATAATAAATAACTTGCCAAACAAAATAAGATAAAATTATGTCCGCCTATGATTCCATTTGCTAGTCATATATTTTCAATTTGCAAAACAACACAAACATATATCACAAGTAGCATTATAATATTATATAAATATTTTTAAAATAAAATAAAAATAAAGAATTTAATGAGATTAGTCACCAGACAAAAANGATAACATTATGTCCGCCTATGATTCCATTTGCTAGTCATATATTTTCAATTTGCAAAACAACACAAACATATATCACAAGTAGCAATATAATATCACATAAATATTTTTAAAATGAAATAAAAATAAAGAATTCAATGAGATTAGTCACCAGACAAAAACACAAACATATATATCACAAGTAATTATATAATATTATATAAATATTTTAAAAATAAAAATAAAAAAATTCAAAGGGATTAACCTGACACCAAAGGGATTTATCATATGATGGATTGAAGTGAATTTTGGGTGATATATAGGTAAAGATAAAAACGGTTACATTTAAGAACATTCATTTCTTCTTCTGATTATAGTTGGTTAGAGGCTTTTGAAGTTTTCATCATGATTAAGAGTATTAAAGAAATGCATTTTAGTGATGAGTGAATTATTTAATTGTTAATTGTCTTTTGGATTTCCTTGATCCATAAATACATACAGTTACAACTGAAACGTATATGATTAAATTTGTGCAGCTACAACTTTTAAAGGTGAAAAAGTACGTGGGCTTATTTAATTGTTTTCTTAGTGAGTAAATTGTTTAATTGTTTATTTTCTTAGTGAGTAAATTATTATATTTATATGAAAAAAATGCCTAAAAAATGAGAAAAAAAATAAATATGAATGGAGATGCCACATCACCTTCTCTATGTTTCTCCTTTATATATAACTAGTTAACATGTTCGCGCGATCATAACAACTATTTTTAAGACAAAAATTTCTTATAAATTAGTACATACTAAAAAGAAGAAATATGATTAATACTTAGATCTAAATTTTAAAATGTTTATCATAATTGTTTCAATTTTTAAGATACATTTTTCTTATTCTTTTGTTGGGAGTGAAAAGAACATGTTTTTTATTTTGAAAAAAAAATACTAACTTAATTTTCTGCTTAATTTTCTATTTGCCGTTGATCATCAAATAAAACATAAATAGTCTGTCCTCCTCATTTTTTAAAAGAAGGGATGCTTATTTAAATGAGGAACTACTGAACTTAGACCTTTTATAATATCATTCCTCACTGTGATTTTTTGTTAAAAAAATCATACTTGTTATGTACGACTGTAAGTAATCTTTTTNCCGATCTGTCCCAAGTCCGAATTGATTGTCCAATGTCTAGAATCTTTGATCATCCTCGTACTTATATCGATAATTTAGTACTTCCTATAGATCCTTGGTTCCCATCTACAAACAGTTTAGTTGCAGCTAAGCTTTACCATTTTGAAAGTGGTGGCGTAGCGCTTGGTGTATGCCTGATGGGTGCAGTTTGGGTAATTTCTTAAGGGACTGGTCCATGGTAGCGCGCGATTCAGAAGCAAAACTATCTCCCCTGTTTAATGGAGCATCAATATTTAAACCATCATTTGATCAAGTGGTTGTTGATTTTGATTAATTCAGCTGAATCCAAAACTGAACTACGACAGTAGAAGCAATCACTACATTCCTATACAAATGTGTCAATAATACATCAAATTTTATGCCATCCTTATTGATACAAGCTGTAGATCAATGCGGAGCAAGTAATATTGCACGCAGACTTAACCGGGAATGCTAGCTATTCTTCCTTTCGTTGTATCAGCAACGAATAAGGAAGAGGTGAATTTGCAAAGACTAGTTAGTGAGCTTAGAGAGGATTCAAGATATGCTCAAATACATCGAATCAGAAGAGTTTCTATGTTCAAAGGTATCTGATATAGCTAGAGATCAACTAAACGAACGGATATCAAACAACCATATTCCTATGTATAGATTTGGGATAAGACACAAGTACCTCCGGAGGCAAACGTCTCACCTTTAACCATCCTACGATATTAAAATTTAAAATTGAACGACGTAAGTTTCTTATTGTCATGGAACAGCACCAGTGATTTGTGATCCTGAAATAAGTAGATCAACAAAAGGAGTTCTTGTATGTCTTTTTAATTGATTTCTATTGAAGTATTGCTAGAAATTGTGTGCTTCTTAACTATTCTGTCATCTTTCTTCTGTTATATTTATGTCTCTCGATTTAAGTTAACATCATTCGTCTCATAACTATATTTGTTAGAAATCTTACGGAAAGTACATGTAGAGAATTCTTGAAAGCTTAAGGTATGTTAAGTAAGTTCTTCCTGATATTTTTCAATATGAAATAAGATTTCACTTCCTTTGTATGCTTCATAATCTATATAACAAATTTTTTATTAAATAATATTAATTTCATCCAAAAAAAACATTGATTGAGTATATAGTTTAATATTGTTCTGTAATAAAACAAATGAACATAATAACAAAATGCTATTACTTTTAAGTTTTAACGGAATTTATAGTGTGATAATATCTTATAATGATTTGATACAATTAAAAAAATAAAGATATTTCATAACAATTTCTTAAAAGATCATCTATTTATATTATAAATAAATTTTAAATTATAATTATTAAAATTTTTCATTAATGACAATGAAAATTCATTTATCAACAAAGACAATAAAGAATAAGAGATGAGCATAATTACATAAACATGTCATCTCATCTACCCCTCCAACTTCGGCTGTACATAAGTAAACACTATAATTTATATAAAGTTGAACAAGCAAACACACGCGTTCTACATGACAGTTCGTGTGATACACTCGAATTGATTTGTATTATGTCATGTAAGACACATATTATGTTATGTGTAGAAAGATGTATTTCTCTACTTGTTTAACTTTATACAAATATAAATACCTACTTATGCACATTCATGAGTTAGAGAGCATAAATGTCATTATATTGTTTAACTTTATACAAAGTAAACGCTCCTATCAAGAATAGAACACAAAATCTCATACAAGTTTTGCAATCCCTTAACAACTACACTAAACCTTTAATTAACTTGTGTCAACACTTATATATATATTCATTAAATTAAATTTTGACCTATATACAATGTAATTTCCGACAAAGAGGTGTTGCTCGACACCCCTTGCTCTAAGGTAGGCCCGCCTCTGATTGTGGTCGAGTTAAAAAACACGAAATAAGTGAAACTTAAATAAGTATGATTTTAAAACATTCATACATATGTAATATTAAAATAACAATCATAAAAAATATATATCAAAATTTGCAATAAACTTATAAAAGAATTATTCCATATATAATGTTAATAAACTTAATTTTAAAAAATCTATAAATACTGGTTCAATAATAAAAAAACTAAGCAAATAAAATTTAAAACAAATGTTACATAGATGAAGTATTAAAAATGACAGGAGTAATATAAATTTTGCATGGGATAAAAGGGGGAAATGATTATTCTCAAAGTTAGAGGCGAGAGTTTGATTTTTAAATCAAAGTTTGGGGTGTGTAAATTTCGCCCTTTACAAAATGGATAAAAGAATAGTCTTTTTAGTTTTATCATGCGTAAAAATGAAGATCACTAGTAAAAATATCACAAAACAATTTATTTATTTTATTGTAAGTTTTCCAAAACAATTATTGTAAGTTTTCCAAAACAAATAGATAGTACAAAATGGTAATATGTGTATTAGTTATGCATGTATTAGTAATGTGGATGTTAGTTATACAAGTATTAGTTATGCAGTATAAGTTATGTGGGTATTGATTATACAAATATTAGCTATACAGGGTTTAGACATGCAGAATTTAGTTATGCATAAATTATTCTTTGGATGTTGGCTTTTTTATATTAAAAATTAGTAAAATTATATATTTTAAAAATTAAAACATTTCTTTACAATTATACCATTTCCTTCTTTAACTTTGTATTTAAATTAAAACATTTCTTTAATTATGTAGAAGAAGAACGTAGTCTAAGTGGGAGTGATAAGGGTAATATTGTCATTTAATTTTTTATCCATGTATTACGCATAAATAATACGCAAATTTCCTCATAACTTATATATGTATTAGTTATGCTAATTTAAAAGTTGTCAACCAAACGTTGTATTAATTTCCTACATGAATAATTTTTTGTATCCACCTGCCAAACGACATATTAATTATATACATTAACTTTTTTCTTATCCACCTACCAAACGTCGTATAAGTTATACATACTCTAATACATGGATAAGACTTGTTTTATACGACTATCATACGACTCCTTAAATGAATAGAAGAAATTAACTTTTTCAATAGGTAAAAATAAATATTTCTTGGGGTAAAAACTAAACATAGATTTATGGTAAAAGTTAATTACAAAAACAAATTATCTCTAATTTTGAGAAAGACAATAAAAAAAGCCAAATAAAAAGAAACTTTCTGAATATGAAAAATGTTACCTCATCTGGAGAAATTTTTTAGATCCGCGATTCTGGCTTGGTTTACGCATTAGTTTGTTCAATTTTTGATGCCCTCTCTCTTCTTCTTCTTTCTTCCCCTTCTCAAACATTCATTTATCCATTTCTTCATCATTCAATGTCCTCTTCTTCATACTCTTGTTCCATTAATATTTTTGTGACATTTGTAGTAGATTGAGTAGGCTATGACTTTAATTTTACTCAAAATAATGATACCTTAAAAACATGTCAATACGTGTTTGTTAAACAGAGTCCTGCTTTTTCTACACTCTTTTACATTCCTTTTGCAACTATAATACTATAATACTCCTGAGATCTCTCACATTTTACCTTCTCACATTTTGCCTTTCACGTTCATTAGATTTTGAAATTCTTTTCATTCTAATTAACCATCAATTTATGGGCATTTTGTACTAAGTTATGGGCCTTCTGGATTATTTGTTTGGAAATGGAGGTAGAAGGTTTATCAAGAGAAAAGATAGCGATGCTGGTGAAGCAGGTGAAGCACTATTCGCCTTCTTTTTTTTTTATAATTGATTTTCAGACTATTATTTTTCTGTTTGCTTTTTTATTCTCTCATGGTTAATTTTCAGGAGTTTTAGGTTTTCAAAAATTTGATTTTTATTCTGCACACATTCTTGTTGAATACCTGGAAACTGGGATTTGACAATCTGTTTGTTCTAGAAAATTAGAGTGTGAGTTTATTAATGCAATCTGATTCTTTGCTGCAAAATTTATTGTATATTATTGTATTAATCAGAAGTTTATAAATTATCCAGCATTTAGTTAAGAATCATTGTATATGCCTCTTCTTTTACCGAGGCGGGTCCAGGATTTAAACTTAACGTGTTCTTACTTTAGGTTATTAGATATGTTATAAAGTTTGGGATAACTTATAGCTGATTAATTATCCTTACCTCTGGTAGAATAATTTAAAATGACAAAAATATCCCTTAAATTATTTTTATACACTTCCCACATCCTTAACAATTCTGGAGGGTATTTTTGTAAACATGCATATTATTTGTCCAAACATTCACTAAGAAATAATACTAGGATAACTAATCGTAGCATAGCTAAGCCTATCATAACTTGTCTTCAAACCAAATGACCCATTAGCGGTCAGCACTTAAGTTGTTGTACTCTCTTTTTTCCATTCTCAATGAAAAAGATGTACACATATGTGATGTATATGTCATGTGTCTAAAATAGTGAGTTCAGTTGAACTTGTAGTGTATAAGCTGCATCCGCCTCAGTTCCTCTGCGTCTACAGACACCTTGTGGGATTTCTGCTTTTCGACTGCTCTTCAGCATGTAGGGAAATAGGCATTACCTAGAACAATAATATCTCTCCACTTACAAGTACTTACTATACATAATTTAGCTGTTATTTAGAACAACTTGAACTTTTGCTTCGATTCAAAGCTAAATACTTTTACCCTATTATAAACCAGGTCGGGCACTGGAAGAGCTCAGAGGTTCTCTCTACAATGAGCTTCGAACATCAGAAGGAGCCAAGCGTCAACAACAGCGATTCTGTGGTCCAGTTATGGCAATGACCTTCAATTTCATGGTTGCTGTTGGAATAATATTAGGAAACAAACTTGTATGGCTTTCGTTCCTACATTTTCCAACTCTTGATGGTTGCAATATATATAACACCAAAAAAATCGAGTCTATAACTGTTTTGACATGACCTGGTGAATGGTGAAATGTTTTATTGGCTTCTAAAGTTGCAAATGTGGTTTGCAGATTATGGGAAGAGTTGGATTTAAATTTCCCATTTTCCTAACGCTCATCCATTACTGCTGTTCTTGGATATTACTCGCCATCTTCAAGGCTTTGTCATTGCTTCCAGCTGCTCCTCCTGCTAGAACAACACCATTTTCTTCACTCTTTTCGTTGGGCGTTGTGATGGCTTTTGCCTCTGGCCTTGCCAATGCTAGTCTGAATCATAACAGGTTACCGTATTTGTAAACCTTTTCTCCAAGTCCAAACCTTGTGGCAACTTCTCTTTTCCTAACTAGCTGACTCGTGCAGTGTGGGTTTCTATCAGATGGCTAAAATTGCGGTTACTCCAACCATTGTCATTGCAGAGTTCTTTCTTTTCAAGAAAACAGTATCCTTTCACAAAGTTAGTTACATGAAGCATTACCAAATTATATGTATAAATAATATAGACCTTTACGGATTACATCATTCTTGAATTTGCTTAAGTTCAAACAATGATGCAGGTTCTGGCTTTGGCTGTTGTGTCAGTAGGCGTTGCAGTTGCAACTGTCACAGACTTGGAATTTAATTTCTTTGGGGCTTGTATTGCACTAGCATGGATAGTTCCAAGCGGTGTAAACAAAATTCTTTGGTCAAATCTCCAACAACAAACCAATTGGACTGCTCTTGCGTAGGAAATGCTTCCTTTTTCGTTTACTTTTCATATGATAACAAGTGACTCTGAGCTTGAATATGCTGAAGACCAAAGTTTTATGCAGGTTGATGTGGAGGACAACTCCAGTGACAATTTTCTTCTTGGTACCACTGTCGCCTTTGCTAGACCCTCCAGGAGTGCTATCTTTCAAGTGGGACATCCACAATACGAGTGCTATTCTCATCTCAGCCTTACTTGGTTTCCTCTTGCAATGGTCTGGAGCTTTAGCACTTGGGTAAGAGTCTTCTAATATGAGCTCCGGACTTATCTGTTGCATGGTTTTTTGAAAATTCATTAAGAGGAACTGTAATTGTTGATGCAGAGCTACATCAGCAACGTCACACGTTGTTTTAGGACAATTCAAGACTTGTGTGATCCTACTAGGAGGATATTTCCTGTTTAGTTCAGATCCAGGTTGGACGAGTATATGTGGTGCCGTTACAGCTCTTGGTGGAATGACAGTATACACATCCCTCAGCTTAAAGGAATCAAGAGAAAAGGCGAGTGATCAACTCCCAAAGCATAGTTTACCTCCTCAAAAACTCAAGAGTACTGAAGATGATGACAACTCCAGATACACTCCTCCGGACCAAACTCCTGCTGTCGTCTAAGTAGCATTTCTTACTTTTTTTTTTGTTGGTACATAAGTTAGATCTAATTTTTTACCGTGAAAACGGGGTTGTGGGAGAGCAATACAAGTGTCGTGCTGCTAAGCAAAGCAGCCTGTTGATCCACTTTAATTGATTATTATAACGTGTAAATTTCTGCATGGCAACACACCAGCATTATGTCTATTGTAAAAGATGCTTAAGGATTAGAAAATTTTGGAAGTTTGGTTGTTTAGTATAATGAGAATTGCAAAAGTTATCCAACTTAAACTAAAATATTCAACTGGAAAAGAAAATGATACATGATTGAGAAGCTGTTTCTGAAAGACTCTCGCCATAAGTAGTGAACATCAGAAGTATTGAAGTAAAGAGGACAAAGAAAATAATAGGAAAAACATAACATAGCAGTCAAAAAGAATAGCAATAACCATAACCAACCAATGCGATAACTGAAGCACAGTAAATAACGAGTAACAAAAGTCGTAAGACTGGCAACTGCAAGCCAAATGCTACTGCTACTGGTATAAATAGGGAAACATCTACAATGCATCAACCTATTCCGCTACGAAACGAGACAATGCTCAAGTTTTTATCATGAACTCAAGTTTAATATGTTAAATAAGCATTGTATAACACACAAAAGTTTCAAAATCTTAGATTTCATCAAGGATTCAAAGGCTTTTCCAACAACTCAAAACCTAGGGATTTTTTGAGTAACAGCACTTGAAGCAATGAGTTGAAGGCAATGAAACAACAATGACAGCAGAATACTGAAAGATTTCATTGGACTTTTCTACTATTTATTAAAGGTGAAAAAGGATAAGAGTTTCCATTTCTTGAAAATAATAACAATCCATCATCAGTACTTCAAGCTAAAGTAGAAGGGGAAAAAAAGCAGAAAAATGCATGAAATACAGACATCTCACTCCCAATGAGAGAATGAAGTTCATTAATTATTTTATTTCCTACTTCTGTCTCTTATAAATCTTTCCCAAGAATGATAATAGCACTGCCTGCACTGCTTTGCTTGGATGAGCTGCAATAGAGCTGGTCAGCTTTTCATAGGACGTCTTCTCGTAATCCAGAAATACTTCCTACAAAATTCAGAAGAAAATAAATTAAAAGCTGAAGAACTATGTTTCGACTACTGAACATCAAATGAGATCAACCACTTGTAAAGAGAAGAGTGCAATGATTACACAGAACTTTCGATTTATCTCAGGAGGGGGGAGGGAAAGTGGAATACCTCAAGTTTGAGATCATTATAGAGTGCCTTTATTTTAGCAATACAAGCAGCGTCATCTTTTCCATAGTTCTCCTGCAAAACAAGCTCTTCTAATTAGCATCTTCAAATAGAACAAAATCTTTATAGAAATTAACCGAGGGATAACAAGTTTCGAGCTTACAAATAATATCTTCTTTTGCTCCTCGTTGCAGAGTTCTAGAGCTTTAACTACCAACCAAGAACACTTGAAGTCTTGAATATCAGTGCCAATCTGATAGCAAAAGAGGTCACCATAAGATTTCTATTTTTTCAAGTTAAAATAGCTCCCTGATTAATGTTAAAGGAGCTTTGTACTATGAGCTTCCTTTACAACATACCTTGCCCAGCACCTCTGGGTCAGCAAAACAGTCCAGATAATCATCCTACAAAGTCAAGAGAGCTACTAGTCAGAATCTGTTGCATGAAAGCACAAACGTTGTGAAACTAAGTTTTGTCGATGGTTCTTGGGTATATTGGAAACCAAACTAGATGGAGATCTCAAAAGGATACAGTGTCCAAGACCACATTCATCACACTGTTCGCCATGTACAAATTCTTTTCACAGTTTGACCACATGAAACGCGTTGACTTTTATCTCTACAATGTTTCTCATACTTCTTAAAAAAAGACCACATTCTTTTACGATTTGAAAGTAGGCTAATTTAAGGAATTATCTTCTTTGCTTTTGATTTGCTCTTTTCCATTTCCCAACGAGATGCAAGGTCAGACTACAGCTGTCAAACTTCAAAAGCATAACTTTGGTTGAGAAAAAGAAGATAGTTTCCGTATTGTTCCATGGTGAATGTTCATTTTTTCCTCATTAAAGGTCAATTTTAAATTGAAACGATTCTTCGAATATAAATGTGGAACTATATACACAATGGAAGCTATTAAGGAGTGGTTGTAATTCTCACCTGAACTTGAAAGTAGATTCCCATGTCAATAAGAATTTTCTTGACATCAACATGGTTGTCAAGATTCTCTCCTGCCATAAGAAGTGCACATGCCACCTGGAGATCTTAACCGTGAGTACTCAGGATGTAGCTTATATACAAATTAAACTTTGAGGCACATACTATGATTCTGAAGAGACAACTTTGCTAAAGGGACCAGAATAGTTAAATACAAAACAAGAAGCATATGATTTGCAACAATGGAAAGGTATTGCTTATGGACACAAAATAAGAGGCTCCTCTATGCCTTTCCAGCAGTTGCATATAGTTAATATAATTCGAAGAAGATTCTGAACTTTGAAATGTTTTTAAGAGAAAATCAACCTCAGATCAACAAGGATAATGGTTTCCCATTTTTTTTTAGGAAGCAAGTGTTAAGAAACATAATAGACATGCAATCATTCTCAAAATAGTACAATAAGCTGTGAACTCAATTGAAAGGAAGATTTATACTCACTGGGAGGTAAAATGAATAATAGGCAGTTTTATACTGGACAATCCGGCGATGACTGCATGTAATCACATCATTATAAAGTTAAATAATGCAAAAAATATTGTGCAAGCAGAAAAATTGCACACAAGTCTTGAGAAAGTCCCCTTACATAGACAATGAGTACTTTGATAAATCTTTCTCTCCTGCAAGTGTTGTGATCAAATCTATCATTTGTCCAGAGGCAGTCTGGAACTCTACCTGTCAGATTATGTCCACAAAGCAAAAGAGAAAAAACAAAACGTTCAGCATTATATATATATAAGGTTTAATTCAAAGGCCTTTTCTTTTTCTTTGAAAAAAATCCTACCTCATTAAACAAATCTAGAAGATCAACATAATAAGGCTCTGGCCTGAAGTACTTCTTCAGAATTCTCGTGATGTGGTTGCGAAGAAGTATGCCATCATTGATAGCAATCATCCCAACCTATAAGAAGTATTGAAATAAAAATGACTGAGTGAAAAGAGAATGACCAGTAGGTATTGCACATGAAAGCACAAAGAGGAACAAACAGTAACCCCTGTGTAGGCCCACACCTTATCTAATTTGTACCAGCATGGTTGACCTCGACGTGTATGAGAGCCATCCATTATATCATCAAGAACAAGGAAGTATGCTTGAAGCTGCAACATACATTTGCTCTAGTTACACACTTGAAAAGAAGAAAAGCGGAACTAAAGCTGAATTTATCGGGGTCTCCAAGGAATTCAGCTTGAACCACAGATTGAAAAAAGTGATTGTTTTGCATACCCATTCAATGCACCAGCCAAGAGCAGATGCTTTAAAGATTTGATCAGGGGATAGTTCTTTTCCATCATTCAACAAACTAAGGCTGTCAATAACAGATAGTCCTCGATTCAGCTTCCCTGCACAGAGAATACATCATTATAAAGCTGCTAGAAGATATTCTCAAGTTATCGAAGATTGTACAAGTAGTACAAAATTTTAGAATAGTTAATAAGTAGAAATTATTTCCTACCTCCAGGTACATTGTAGTCCAGCATCTGAAGCAAATCATAAAAAATATCAGTTACATATAGACTGTTCGAAAATTTGAAAAAACTCCGAAAGATTAAAAGCGAGAAGAAGCTGAGAGTCGAGGGTATCCACAAATTGAAGAACTATAAGGATGACACAAATTACCACATCAACAGTACTGAACTAACAAGAAGTTATATACACCAACTAGTTTACATCATAAGGTACAGCAGAAGGCAATCCATGTTGAACTCACACCAAAGGTTGTTATAGAGATTCACCTTTCTCAAATCACACAGGTAAACCTCTCTCCCCCACCCTTCCTCCCCCTCTTTATTTCATGTACACACAGATAAAGACAAGAGAAACCACTCCCACAGACAACCATAAACGACAAGCAAGAGCGCATAGATTCTAGAGTAAAGATATGTTGGATTCATATGTTCAAGAACATTATAATTTCTGTTTTCAAGCAAGTTTCTTAGTGGATGTTTAGACTAACTTCAAGCTTGAGGAACATCAGAACAAGCTCCACTTTAATATACATTCTAATGTTGAGCTATGTTAATTGCCTTGTCATTTTCAACTGTGAGCGAATTTCTTTCTGAATCATAGACATGTCTTTATGTATTCATTCTCTGTTCATTATTATATCATACAAAAGAGAGTTTCTTTTTCACCCAAATTCCATTTAATGGAAGATATGAAGGAAAACAGATCTAAACTTTTCAACAATTATTTTGACTCATGTCAATCAACTCCACCACAATTATTTTTTTTATTCCTCCTAATAAGTATGACTAGCAGATCACTAGTAAGGTCTAACTTTTAAAGTATCAAAGACAATAATGAATATTAAGCAATCAACAACATACAAAAAATCACGTGGATGGATAAACCAATATTCAAACTACTACTTCCTTCATTCCAATTCATTTAATTACTTTCCTTTTTTAGTTGTTTCCAAAAGAATACATCTTCCCTTCATTTCAACTCTTTAACTTCAACTTCAACTTTACATATAACATAACATGTTTAAGACCGTAACATTAACAAATATTTTATTAAAATTCAAAGTATCTTTAATTTGAGACCACATGATTTTAAAAATCTTTTTCACTTTTTTTATGGCCACGGTATCTAGGTCAGCTTTCACGCACCTCGACTAATTCCACGGATACTTGTCGGAACAGGTACCACATAACTCTATCCACCAAGGCTAGAACACAAAGAATCACTTATCTTCAATGAGTTTTGAACCTAAGACCTCATGAAAAATGGGGCCAGGGAAACTAGATTGTACACAGACCTTAGCACCATCACTAGGCCACACCGTTGGATGCAAATCTTTTTTACTTTTTTAAACTCTGTGTAAGTGGAAATGATATCTACAACAACAAACCCATTGAAACTAGACTATACGGAGACCTTACCTCATTTTGAAAGGAGAAGATAGCAAAAGATAAGAACGATACAAACAAGAATAGCAAGTAAGAATATCAAAAAGGCAAGAAACTTAGTAAAATGCTTAAATTAAAACAAGATTCATCAATAGAAACTTAACACATGTAATGCAACAAGTGGATCTACACATTCACATATATATATACAAAAACAAAAACAAAAAGGAAAGCAAAAAACCTTCTCGACCCATTGACGAGAATCATCTGTAAATTCAAAAGCCGGGTCTTCTAGCAGATCAGATTTAAGAACAGAGTACACCTCCAAAAATTTGGCCTTCAGGTCAGTCATTTTCACACAGAGAGAAAAAAAAGTATGTGTAAGCAGAGAAGGAGGAGATCTGAGGATCGTTGAGCACTAAGGAAGTTGTTATTTATATATAGGAAAAACAAGCGCAGTATTTTTCTGAATTATTATTAAGTCATACAACAACAGCAGGCGCCAGCCACCACTCACTCTCACTCACATTGTCTTTTTGTTTTTTTTTTAAAGATTATTTATTTATTAAAAAATAATTATTTTTTATTCCTCTTTTATTATTATAGATTTAAATAAACTTCGTTGTTAAGCTAGCGTTTTGACATAGATGTTGGAAAGTAGATTTTGGAGAGTATTTTTGGAAATTTGCTTAATGGTGAAATTTGACAAGATTTTAAAAAAAAAATAGACTTTAAGACTGGTTTTGAGATTTATATTCACAAATGACAAATTTGAATTTAGGAATGTAGTTTTTAAAAAATTGTTTTTAAATATTTATTTTGATTATAAAATTTAATCATACTTTTGAAAATAGTAAATTTTTGGAATTTGTTTAATAATGAAATGTGATCAGATTTTGAAAAGTTGAATATTTTCTGACTTTTCATAATTAGACTGACTAGTTTTGAAACTTACATTCACAAAATATTAAATTTTAGAAAGTAATTTTTATTAAAAATTAATTATTTTTTCCTCATTTTGTTATTATAAGTAAAAACTTCACTATTAAACTAGCGTTTTGTCATAAATTTTGGAGAGTAGTTTTGAAAAATTATTTTTGGATGTGTTTAATAGTGAAAATTGACCAGATTTCAAAAATGGACTTGTATTGAGACTTACATTCACAAATTTTAAATTTTGGGAAGTAGTTTTTAAAATATTATTTTTAAATATTTGTTTTGACTATAAAATTTAATCATACGTTAAAAATCTAAATATTTTCAAGTTTTTAAAAATGGATTCAGATTAATTGTTGAGACTTTCACTTATAAAATTTTAATTCTTTTTCAAGTAAAAAATATATATGTCTAATTTAAATTGTAAAAATCACAATTTTAAAAACTAAAATTTCAACTTCAAAATCTATGATCAAATAGGAGGTTAATTAACATTCAATTATGCTTTTTGACAAACAAGAGCTCTTGTTTTCATTTTACATATCACTATTATAATTTAAGATATCAAGCAATTTTTTTAAAACAAATAATTTTTCGAAACAACTTATTAATATTATTAATTATAACAAAATTTGTGATTTATAAAATAGTTCTTATGAAATTTTGATAAAGTAAAATTTATTTAGATTTACGTATAGAATACGAATGCATTTCCTCTAATTTGGAGACTTAGAAAAAAAGAAATAATAATTAATAAAGAAGCCAACTTATTGTATTTGGCAATTGGAGAGCTAATAAGATAAAGCACCGCCGGCTTTCCGATTAGTTTATTTCGAATTCGATGAATATTATGGGAAATATTTTAAAGTATGTATATTTATATATTAAATTCATATACTACAAATTACTTTCTTCATTTCATTTTGGCATAAATACATAAATATGTCCTTTAATTTGGTCTCATTTCATATTTATATCCTCTAATTTTGGATATGCACAAAAATACTTGTATAAAATTGAATAAATAGACGCATACGGAATATTTGACATCCGACATGACAATTTGTGTCATATGTGGTGTCTTATGTGTATTATGCAACATAGGACTCATGTATCTACTTGTTCAACTTTATACAAATTTAAGTGTCTCAATTTTTTACAAGTTTAAGTGCATACATGTGCACATCAAAAATTGAAAGACGTATATATAAAACGATGTCAAGCTAAATGGCACATTTATGTATTATGTCTTTTCATTTTTTGTTGCAAGGTCATAGTCCGAGGATTAGATTATTTAATTTTGATATAAATTTAAAAATAAATCCATTATATTTTTTAAATATAAATTTATATATTTAAAAATTATATAAATAATGATGTAATCTATGATTTAATATATTTTACCTTCAATTGATTAAGTGTATATCTTTTAGTTTCTTTATATAAAAAAAAAAAATCTTATACGTCAATTGTTATTAGAATCATATTATTATCGAATATAAAGTAACAATATAAGTTAAATATAATACACAATAATTAAGTAATAAATAACTATTTTTTTTGTTTACTTTTACTTGTTACATTTAAATTTGACACATTCATTTAAAAAAATAAATTGACATGACTAATTTATCACACTATTCTTATTAATTGACGTTTAGTATTAGTATTAAAAATAATCTATAAAATAAATAATCAATATTAAAATACAAATAAAGAAAAAAATATTTTAATTTATTAAAAGTTACAAGTAAAAATGAACCTAGTAACTAATAACTATCATAAATTTAGAAATATTTACAAGTAAAAGAATTGAATCTATACATATTTAAGAAATTGGGGTCAAAAGAGAAGAACTTATTAAATAGTGATTATAATATGTGACATAAATTGAATTAAAATAATGAATGTATAAGGTGCCAAGAATATAGGGGGTTGAACAATGTACCATAAAATTATTAATTATTTAATATACAATCAAAGTTGAAGCCATCAATATCGACCTGATTTTCTTATTTAATGCATAGATGGGGGGCCAATATTAATTACATTGGTGTCACGAGTTTCGCAAGCACAATTATCCACCACCTACTCTTATTTGGACTGCCACATGACAAATAAGTCATGTGACCTTTTTGGACTTCACTAGTATTAATAAAAATAATATTTGTGTTAATTATATATTTTATTGCATATTAAGGTGTGCATTATTGATATCATGAATTTTTAGATATTAATAATGTGATTTTTAGTAATGCCTGATGCATGCATTAACATGGTTAAAGATCATATTACCCCTCAAACAAATTACATCTTTTTCACCATACTTGAGAAGAGAATTTTGTATATAAATTTTTTTATGCAACGCATGCTAATTTTAATACAGTAAATCAAACAATTCATAAGAAATAATCTATATTTGATTATAAATTTTAAAAAAATTATCTTCAAAACTCTGTTTGGTTATAGATTTTTGATTAAAATTTAAAATTTTGTCTTTAAAGATAAATTTCAAGTTCATGTTTTTGAAATTTCCTTCCACAAAATTTTAATTTTTTTCAAGTTAAATACATGTTTAAATATAATTTTAAAAAATTTAAACTTTTAAAATGGGAGCTGAACTAACTAATTAAGTAGTGTAAGTGGTAGTGCAGCTGACCTTGTTTGACCTTGTGGGAGGTTGGCCAAAGCCTTGTTTAGAAATTGATCATTTTTTTCTAAATTAAATTATTATTCTATCGTTTTCAAAATATTCTAAGTGGTAGTACATATTATATCGTTTTTGACGTTATAAGCTTTGACTTCATTTTGTGAGAAATAACAACAATTTGAATAGCTTTTAATTGTAATATATTGCTTTTCTCTGTTTATTTTTATTTGTTCACATTATTTTTTAAAAATATATTTTTATTTTTTATTTTTAATATATTAAGAAAAGATAAATATTTTTTTCATATTTCATTCTTAGCATTAGTTATTTATTGCCTAAATTATTTTTTAAAATTAAATATTAAACATCAATTAATAAAAATAGTGTGATAAAATAATTAAATCGATTAGTATTATTTTTTTATGGGCATAATCAAATCGAAATGTGAAATGTTATAATTGTGATCGTTAATCTTTCAGAAATCATAGAGACTTTGTCAACATTCTAACCAATATATTTCAGCGGCGGAATCATAAATTTTATTAAGAGTGTCCAAAAATAATAGTGTGTGGTTGTCAAAATAAAACAAAAAAATATTGTGTTATTACCACTGCACAAAAGACACAACTTTTTTTTCTAAGGTGTCCAACTTCAAATATACATCCTTTAAATGTAGAATTTGACATATATATACAACGTAATTTTCTGACGAAGGATGTCCAACTGGACACCCTGGAATGGTTGTAGCTATGCCACTGATATTCGTATGTCACGTTGATACTGAGAAAAAATTAAGACACAATTCTTCTTCTCTTTTCATTTTTTTTATTGTGTTTTTTTTTTTTTGGTTTCTGCTCCAACGTTGGTCTAGAAATGCCTCTATTGTTACTAAATAGGTTAAAAATGCCCTTTAAAAATTAAGATATATTTCTTTTCTTATTAAACACATCTTGTTCCTAATAAAATTTAAATGTTACTTCTAAAGAACTTTATTCTTGTTTGTTTAAAAAGAAAATCACTTTAACTTATAAAAATGTAGGCACCAATTTTTTCTTCTTTTTAATCTCATTTTATCAATTTTCATGTACTCTTTTAATGAACAATATATGTCATATATATAAGATCATAGTAAATTGATCTTTAATTTTTATTTAGATAACGATAGAAAATAATGTGAAAATTTCATATATGACATATATTAGACTAATATTTTCAAGTTATAGCAGTAGAATCAAACTTTCAAGTTGTAACATTAAAAATTTCAGATTCTAATAGATTATTAAAAACATTTGATTTGAAAAGAATAAAAAGATTTAAAAAATTAAAAAAAAACGTTTATGAAGGAAAAATGAAAAAAAAAAAAAAAGGAAATAGGGGTGTCAATTAAATTTGAATTAATTTAAGATAATTATTAATTAGCATGAATTAAGGAATTTCAAACTAATTAAGAATATTCAGTTTCCTTAATTCACTCTAATTTGTTAAAATTAATTCAAAAATATGATTTTATCCATTTTTCTTCCACGTTTCTCTCTCTTCGATTTTCTTCCAGAAAGTTTGTCACTAGCGACTAATTGAAGTTTTTTTTGTTTGAAAAATCCTGATTTTTTTTGTGATGGACAACTACGTATCAATATTAATTAAACATGGCAGAAGATGAAATCCTTCAGGTTAGTATTTTTAATTGTTTACTATTTGTATTTGGATTTCAGTGAAATGAAAAAAAAAATAAACTGTAAATCACATTTTGGGATTTTGTTTTTGTAAATTATCACTATATTGAATGTGATATGTTTTTTGTATAAACAATATGTTTTGTTCATAATACGTATTAGTTGTTGTGAAACTGTAATATCAGTGATTTTCTTGGTAAGTTACTATTTTTTGGTAGGGGTTTAATGTCACCATATTTTTTGTTTTTTGGTTATTTTTTTATACTGGCAAAACAATGATTTCGTGAGAAGTTGCCGCAATACATGAAAGATTTGAGTATAAATGTACAACATATAAATATTTTTATCGTTGTAGATTGGGCACGTAGATTAAAATTATAATATTGATTACTGTTTTTTTCTTGAAAAAATAAATTAAAATGTATAGTTTTGAATGAATATGTTAGTATAAGTGTAATGAATTTGGTATGAAAATGTATTCACTAATGTGAAAAAAAGGTTATTCAGAATTTTGAAGAATTGTATGACAGTTGTTTTAAGTTGGTGTGAAAGTGTGTTAACTAGTTAGTAAAAAAAGTTATTTAGAATTTTGAATAATTGTATGAAAAGTGTTTTAAGTTGGTATGAACTTTGAAATGTTATTGTTTATATAAGTTTTGTCAATTATGTATAAATTTGTGTGAAAGGAATGAACTATTTGGTATGAGAAATGTATAAATTTGGTATAAATGATGATTATATGCATGAAATTTGTATTAAGTGAGTATGAAATCTGAAATTTTATTTTTTAATGAAATATGTTTGTAGTTTACTGTTTGAATGATTTTTGTATGAAAAATAATGACAAGTGTGTATAATTTTGTTTTTTTTTGTATTATGTAAGACTAATTGTTATTTTTTTTAATGAAACAAGAAAATATGTTGATTTTCAGATTGAGGGGATTATATATGAGTATTCTAGTCTTTGTAGTGGTCTAGTAAGTGCGATAACATCGCAACTAATGATAGATGTTAATATTCACAATATAGAGATAAAATATATAGTTAGTGATACATGTCCCCCTGTTAGTATCCACAATGATGTTGGTGTGCGGATTTTTTTAGATCAAAAGAAAGCTAATGTAGATTTCTTTACGATTTCATATACTTGGAAATAAAATTTATTCCAAATTAATATATAAGATCGTGTAAATATTTGTACAGGTTTCCGATTTCAGATTTCAGATTTCATATACGTGATTCATTAATTATTCATACAGATTTCATATACTTGGAAATAAAATTTATTCCAGATTAATATATAAGATAGTGTAAATATTTGTACAAATTTCATATTTCAGATTCCAGATTTCATATACGTGATTCATTAATTATTCATACAGATTTAATATACTTGGAAATAAAATTTATTCAAGATTAATATATAAGATAGTGTAAATATTTGTACAAATTTCATATTTCAGAATCCAGATTTCATATACGCGATTCATTAATTATTCATACAGATTTAATATACTTGGAAATAAAATTTATTCAAGATCAATATATAAGATAACGTAAATATAGTGTAATACTTTATACCAATCTTATTCAAGTTTCATTCCAACACGAACTTCAGTTTATATCACACATATTATACCAACAATAAATCANCGGCGGAATCATAAATTTTATTAAGAGTGTCCAAAAATAATAGTGTGTGGTTGTCAAAATAAAACAAAAAAATATTGTGTTATTACCACTGCACAAAAGACACAACTTTTTTTTCTAAGGTGTCCAACTTCAAATATACATCCTTTAAATGTAGAATTTGACATATATATACAACGTAATTTTCTGACGAAGGATGTCCAACTGGACACCCTGGAATGGTTGTAGCTATGCCACTGATATTCGTATGTCACGTTGATACTGAGAAAAAATTAAGACACAATTCTTCTTCTCTTTTCATTTTTTTTATTGTGTTTTTTTTTTTTTGGTTTCTGCTCCAACGTTGGTCTAGAAATGCCTCTATTGTTACTAAATAGGTTAAAAATGCCCTTTAAAAATTAAGATATATTTCTTTTCTTATTAAACACATCTTGTTCCTAATAAAATTTAAATGTTACTTCTAAAGAACTTTATTCTTGTTTGTTTAAAAAGAAAATCACTTTAACTTATAAAAATGTAGGCACCAATTTTTTCTTCTTTTTAATCTCATTTTATCAATTTTCATGTACTCTTTTAATGAACAATATATGTCATATATATAAGATCATAGTAAATTGATCTTTAATTTTTATTTAGATAACGATAGAAAATAATGTGAAAATTTCATATATGACATATATTAGACTAATATTTTCAAGTTATAGCAATAGAATCAAACTTTCAAGTTGTAACATTAAAAATTTCAGATTCTAACAGATTATTAAAAAAAGTTATTTTTAATAATTAAAAACATTTGATTTGAAAAGAATAAAAAGATAAAATAATTTAAAATAAAACGTTTATGAAGGAAAAATGAAAAAAAAAAAAAGAAATAGGGGTGTCAATTAAATTTGAATTAATTTAAGATAATTATTAATTAGCATGAATTAAGGAATTTCAAACTAATTAAGAATATTCAGTTTCCTTAATTCACTCTAATTTGTTAAAATTAATTCAAAAATCTGATTTTATCCATTTTTCTTCCACGTTTCTCTCTCTTCGATTTTCTTCCAAAAAGTTTGTCACTAGCGACTAATTGAAGTTTTTTTTTTGTTTGAAAAATCCTGATTTTTTTTGTGATGGACAACTACGTATCAATATTAATTAAACATGGTGGAAGATGAAATCCTTCAGGTTAGTATTTTTAATTGTTTACTATTTGTATTTGGATTTCAGTGAAATGAAAAAAAAAATAAACTGTAAATCACATTTTGGGATTTTGTTTTTGTAAATTATCACTATATTGAATGTGATATGTTTTTTGTATAAACAATATGTTTTGTTCATAATACGTATTAGTTGTTGTGAAACTGTAATATCAGTGATTTTCTTGGTAAGTTACTATTTTTTGGTAGGGGTTTAATGTCACCATATTTTTTGTTTTTTGGTTATTTTTTTATACTGGCAAAACAATGATTTCGTGAGAAGTTGCCGCAATACATGAAAGATTTGAGTATAAATGTACAACATATAAATATTTTTATCGTTGTAGATTGGGCACGTAGATTAAAATTATAATATTGATTACTGTTTTTTTCTTGAAAAAATAAATTAAAATGTATAGTTTTGAATGAATATGTTAGTATAAGTGTAATGAATTTGGTATGAAAATGTATTCACTAATGTGAAAAAAAGGTTATTTAGAATTTTGAAGAATTGTATGACAGTTGTTTTAAGTTGGTGTGAAAGTGTGTTAACTAGTTAGTAAAAAAAGTTATTTAGAATTTTGAATAATTGTATGAAAAGTGTTTTAAGTTGGTATGAACTTTGAAATGTTATTGTTTATATAAGTTTTGTCAATTATGTATAAATTTGTGTGAAAGGAATGAACTATTTGGTATGAGAAATGTATAAATTTGGTATAAATGATGATTATATGCATGAAATTTGTATTAAGTGGGTATGAAATCTGAAATTTTATTTTTTAATGAAATATGTTTGTAGTTTACTGTTTGAATGATTTTTGTATGAAAAAATAATGACAAGTGTGTATAATTTTGTTTTTATTTTTTGTATTATGTAAGACTAATTGTTATTTTTTTTTAATGAAACAAGAAAATATGTTGATTTTCAGATTGAGGAGATTATATATGAGTATTCTAGTCTTTGTAGTGGTCTAGTAAGTGCGATAACATCGCAACTAATGATAGATGTTAATATTCACAATATAGAGATAAAATATATAGTTAGTGATACATGTCCCCTTGTTAGTATCCACAATGATGTTGGTGTGCGGATTTTTTTAGATCAAAATAAAGCTAATGTAGATTTCTTTACGATTTCATATACTTGGAAATAAAATTTATTCCAAATTAATATATAAGATCGTGTAAATATTTGTACAGATTTTCGATTTCAGATTTCATATACGTGATTCATTAATTATTCATACAGATTTCATATACTTGGAAATAAAATTTATTCCAGATTAATATATAAGATAGTGTAAATATTTGTACAAATTTCATATTTCAGAATCCAGATTTCATATACGCGATTCATTAATTATTCATACAGATTTAATATACTTGGAAATAAAATTTATTCAAGATCAATATATAAGATAACGTAAATATAGTGTAATACTTTATACCAATCTTATTCAAGTTTCATTCCAACACGAACTTCAGTTTATATCACACATATTATACCAACAATAAATCAATTTCATATAATCACACAAATCATATCATTTGTATACCAATATTATATCATAATTAATACAATATCCAACCATCAAACATTAAATTCAGTGTCATACACATATTAATCAATTTCACACACGTTTTATCAATTAATTGTACAATTTGAATACACACTGATATTTTAAAATAGTGAATCCAAATGGTATGAAGTCTGTATATTACTAGTATCCTGAAATTATAATAGCCAAACAGTAATTCATATGTAGATGATATCGGATTGGAAGAAAACATATGATATTATATATTATCAAATACTTAAACACAAAAAAGTTGTCCAAAAGTAAAAAAATAAACATGTAATTCTAAAAAAGTAGAAAGTGCAATCAACTATTTCAAATTTCTTGTACGTGGTTTTGGTGTAGGATAATTAGTGGTATCTGGAACATGTTCTTTTGCTATGCAAGGTCCACCAAATTTGCTAGCAACAGTACCAGTAACTTCACTCTCACTGATCGCGCCATCCTCACTCTTTGTATATACAGTTAATAGACAATCACACTACTGTTAAAACACAATTCATATCATTTGTATACCACTATTATATCACAAATCATACAATATCCAACAATCAACTGTTTAATCAGAATCATACACATATTAATCAGATTTCATACACGTTTCATCCAAATAACTATTTCGAAAATAATATAAGAATAATATGATTTTTTAGAAAAAAAAATAGTAGTTTTAATAATGTGAAAATAAATTGAATATAATATTTACCCTAACAATTTTTTTTTGTCATTTTTATGTGTTGGGACTTCTGATTCCTTCTTCTTTTTTTGGATCTTCTTGTAAATGGTTTTGACGACCGAGCAACTTCAACATTCATTGTTTCTTTTTCTTTTTTGATTCAGTAACAAAATCAGAATCAGAATCAAAAGGGGTTTCAACATTTTTCCCCTTCCTCTTCTTCCCCTTTCGATTTATCAGACTCACCCTTTTATTTGAGTCATTTTTTTTTTTCTGTTTTTAATCTTTCAATAGAGATGAACCACCCCTATCCGGAATTTCAACAATGTTTGGCGGCGGTGTTTGAGTCAAAATGTTGAAAGATAGAGCATGAACTTCATCCGTAGAAGTTCCTTCGACTAATCGAGGGATCTTTCGAGGAGTTACAACCGTTTTCTTCGACATGATTTTGTTGAAAAAACTAAATTGAATGGAGGATTGTGAAGTTGGTGTAGTTTGGTGTGAGAAAGATGTGATAGATGAATGTAAAAGTGGGCTAGTGTGTTAATGGCGTGTAGAATTGGATGAGCGTGGGGGGAGGGGGGAGGGGGGAGGGATTGACGTATGGGCAGTTTGGAGGGGGTGGGATTGACGTATGGAAGGTGGTAACGATAAAGAAGGAAACGTGTTGTAGGTGAATCCTTATATCTATGTAACTGATAATTTCAGATTTAAAAAAGGAACATAAATCAATTTAATTACATATTATTAATTAATAATAAAAAATCATAAATAGATTAATCATTTATTAAATAAATGAAAATTAATTTTTAAATAAAATTAACTTTAAATGATATGTCATATCGTAAATAAATTGTTATAAGTAAGAATTTTTTAAAAGTATGTTTAAAACTCATACAATTGACTCTTAAATGTGTATAGGACGTGATTTTTCCAAAAATAATTATAATTAAATAAGAGATTTTATTTTTTATTTTTTTCTATATTAAAGTAGAATAAACATTTACTAATAAAAAATTATTATTAGAAAAATATTGAGTTCAAAAAGAAAATAAATAATTTATTTATTGGAAAATGAGATATTTTTTATTCATTAAATAATAATAAGGACATTTTTGAACGAAAGGTAATAAGGAACTAAAGTATTTTTAACCAAATTATAAATAAAAGATATTTTTGTTCATTTTACATAGTTTAAGGCATTTTCATCTTTTTGAATTTTGGAATGAAATTTGTTTTAAAGATTAATCCCTTTGTGTTTTAGATGGTGGGTGAAAGAAAAGACAAATCAAATAATTAAAGTGGACCAATAAAATATTGCACAACTGAAAAAAAAAGAAAAAGGTTAAGGTTATACACCACTGCTTTAATTCTCGTAAATAAATGGGAAAATGGTCAAAAATATCCTTAAACTATGTGAAAGGAATAAAAATGCCCTCCGTTTATAGTTTGGCTTAAAAATGCCCTTACCGTCAATACTTTAGTTCAAAAATGTCCTTAAACTATATGAAAGAAACAAAAATGTCATATGTTTGTAGTTTGGTCCAAAAATGCCCTTGTTATCCATATTTTGGTCCAAAAATGTCCTTATTGTTATTTAATGGGTCAAAAATGCACATTTTCCAAATAAATATTTTTTTTAACACATTCTTTTTCTAATAATGTTTTTTTTAAAATAAATTAGCAAATGTTTATCCTACTTCAATTAAAAAAAAAATAAAAAATGAAAATATTTCTTATTTTATTATCATAATTTTTTATCGTTCATATAAATATAAATTAATGATGGATATACTATAATCTTATATATGACATATATTATACGTCGAAAGAGTACATGAAGTTATTCTATTTTAATTGATAAAATGAGATTAAGAAGAAAAAAAATTATTTCATACGTTTTTATTTGTTAAAGTGATTTTAGAAGAAAGAAAACAAGAATAGTGTTATTTAATAATATTTTAATTAGGAAAAAGATGTGTTTAAAAAGAAAAAATATATATTTATTCAGAAAAGGGCATTTTTTATCCATTTTGTAACTATAGGGGTATTTCTGAACCAAAGTATTGACGATAAGGGCATTTTTGAGCCAAATTATAAACGAAAGATATTTTTGTTCCTTTCACATAGTTTAAGGGCATTTTTTACCCTTTTCCCGTAAATAAATATCTCCACTAGGAACAATTCATTAAACTTTTTCTTTAAAAGAGTGTATAGAGATACTCTTTCTTTTGCTGATTTGAACGCTATTTCGTATCATGATTTGAAATTATATTGATTTAAAATAAAAATTATATTTAAAATATAATTAAAAAAAGGGAAAAATGTCTGAAATATATCCGAACTTTGACCAAAATTGTTGTAACAATACCAAATTTTGGAAAAGACCTTTTACCCCCCTGCACTATTTAATAGTGTATTTTAAATGTATACATGTGCCCACATAGACACCATAAATATTGCATCATTATAAACAGTAATGTGTCCACGTGGGCACATATATACCTTTAAAATACATTATTAAATAGTGCAGGGGGTAAAATGTCCTCCATAAAGTTTGGTATCTTAATAGCAATTTCGGCCAAAAGTTGAAGTATTTTTCAGACCCTTTTCCCTTAAAAAAAACTAAGTTGTATATTTTTATAAATATAAAGATTTTAAAATTTGTGAAAACTATCAAAACTCTCTCAACTCTAGAGGTGTTGATAGATTTTAAAAAATCGACATAATCGATTAAACTACATTGTACTGAACCTAATATTCGAATTCTTTTAATAAAATTATAGACTTTTATATGAATTTATAACTGTATCGAACAAGTAGATAGATTTTGATTTGGAAAAATTACTTGAATGGGTACCTTTTAATAAATAATTACTGATTTTAGCGATTCTTTTTATTTATTACCATTTATAGCAACATATAGCAATACTATGATAAATCTGGAATATGTATTAAAAGTGAATTATGTATGTAATATATATATATTATAACTGTTTTAAAATATATTATGCTTGTTTGGTAAGAAATTGACATATTGTATTATATTGTATTAAAATGTGTGATAAATGTATTATCTATCATAAAACTTGTATTATATGTGTTTTGTAAATTATTCTCTGTAATATGAATTAAAATTGTATTATAAATGTATTAAAAGTGATCAAATGAAAAAAAAATGTTATTGCTACAAATGGTAATATTTTCTTAATACAATATATTTATGTAAGTTTCCCTTTTGATTTTCTAAAAAAACATCGAACCGTACCGAATAATTTATGTGTAATATATATTTTATATATTATGTTTTAAATTAATGATTTTTTTGGGCTTAGGGAGATGAAAATGACTACAAGCCAATAGGTGCATCTTGAGTAGTAAATTGTAAGGTATTCTAACGATCTTGAGTAGCAAAATATTAGGTATATTTCCTTTTGTATGACTAAAATTTTCTTATTGGATATCTAATTTTAATAGTTTTTGAATCCTGTCTTTCTACTCGTTCGATTTAGACTTTTTATTTTTGTTTTACATTATTATAAAATATGATATAATATCTTAAATGGTCACTCAATTATATAGTATTTTCTCAAAAAGTCACTCAACTTGAGATTTCAACTCAAAAGTCACTCAATTATTGACTCTTTTCTCGGAAAATCACTCAACTTTAATTTTTAACTCAAAAGTCACTCAACCTATTTAATTGATTTTCTTATCAAAATTTGATGACATGAAATTTTTGCTTAAAACCAAATATTAAGAACTAAATAAATATCCATTTAATAACTCATTCACTTGACCCGACCCACTAAAAATATCCATTGACTTGGTAGTCTTGTTAATGCGAGATACTTAGTTAATCCTAAGGAATGTGCCTCCTTGGTGTAGTGATATATGTCATTGTACTAACCCTCATACAATGAAAAAGGAGAGAATGATACAACCGCAACCGTCTCAATTCATGCCAAACCTACACTTCAAATAGTTGTTTTTAGTCTATTTGTGTAATAGGCAGAATTATAAATAGATGTCTTGAGTTATTTTCTTCCTTAGATTATTGAAATGAAGAATTGAGATATTAATTGGTATCTTGTAGATAGTGGAATCTCTATTATAGAGTAGCTTGGTGTAGCTGTTAGGTGAATTTCCATTGCTGAAATTCTTGTTCTTGATTTCAAATTGAATCACTCATTTGTAGATTTCAATTGAGTTCTCTTTTCTATTGAATTCAAGTCTCTTCTTTTTTGGTTAATTGTGGATTCAATTAATCATTCTTTATTCTCTTCTCATCTCCTTATTTCTCCCTATATTTTATTTCTTGTTTAAGTCGACTTCTATTAGATTTACTTGATTAAAATCATATTTATTTATTTTCACGTCGATTTGATTCTAGCCGTCTAACTAGGATCATATCACAAATAAGAGTTCAGCCAAGTGCCAACCTATTCATAACTATTTAGAAAAATATACAAAATATTTGGTAGAATCTTAATGTTCTTATTTAGGGAGTGCAAAGGAGATGAAGTTATTGTGGGGTTTCAAGAGTTAATTATTGTAAAAAAAAAAAAAGTAATAAAAAGAAAGAAAAAAAATAGTGAAACATTATATTTTTAATGAATTGGTAACATGAAATTAATTGTCACGCTCCGAGCCTACACCCTGGGCCGGACTGGCACTCGAAGACCATTGCTGGCCCCAAGCGAATCCTTGGCCTAGCTTACTTAACCTAGCGGAAGACAATATTCATACGTATAATGATCAATAACATTTCACTGAACTGAATAATAAAATAACTGAGAATGTTTAAAGGTTAAACTTTCAACTTGGCTAAAAGTGGCAATCCAAGTCTTAACAATAAGAAATGATAATGAAAAGACTCAAAGGACTAACATTTGACTGTCTATGAAGCCTCTAAAATAATTGAGATGGATGTTGGGACAACCCCACAACATCCTAATGAACTAACTAGAAAGCAATGAAAATAGATCCTTCGGAATGCAAGGAGGCTCACCGACTGACTCTGAATTACTCACTGGATCAACGGTGCGCTGGAATGCCGATCCTAGTTACCTGTGTTTGCATCATAAGACGATGCATGCCAACTGACATCAGTACATTGAATATACGAGTATGCGAGTTGGAATGCTAAAACAACATAGGCTTGAAAGGGATTCTAAAAGAAACACTTACCTTGGCTCAACTCATGAATACTTAACTGAACTCGTTTCAATATAAAGCAATTTAAAACAAGTGCAATATAAAGAAAAATTGTTTAAAAATATGATGTCAACTCTGTGTATATACAAGAATACAACATAACTTTGAAATGTATGTAAAAATACAAAAACTGATGTATATAAAAATGCAATAATTTCTGTGGGAGTTTCTCTAACCAACAACCATCACATAAGAGCTATAGTGATGATACAACGATCTACCTCACGCTGCCAGCGCATCATATACCCAGCCAGAGGTATAGGACCTGAACTACTAAGTGGATCCACTAGTCTATGCAAAAATGATTCATCTAAAAAAGTATGACCCTTTTCTACCTATGATGACTACATGGTTTATGAGGGCTGTGAGTTGTCGAACTCTCCCCCATATTGGTGCTCAATACTACTCTCAAAATATACTAGCTCTTTATGTTTTAAAAACATACTTATTTCTGTGATTTGAGATTAGTGCTCAAAAACTTGCTTCATTTAGAAAGCGATTACTCTTTTCTGAAAACTAGCCCGAAGGCTCTTTGGAAATCTCAGTTTCCGTTCTTATTTAAATGTGAAAACATTTTTAATCTCTTTGGGAATACTTAGTCCCCATATACTTTTGAAGAAATGAACTTCAACTTTACTCTTCACTGAACTCAAAACTTAAGTCTTAAAACAAAGTTAAAACGTTTGCAAAAGACTTTTGGAAAACTTTATGAACTTCTCTTAACTTGACTCTTGACTTCTTATGACTTTGATCTTATCTGCTCTTGACTTGACTCCTAACTGGTCCTTGAATTGAATTATGGATTCAAGAATTTGATTTGTGATTGGAAAGATCTCATGATGTTTAAGAGTGATTTTAAAATAGTTAACTATGAGAAAAGTCACGAAATCACCATCTTGGAACAAGTCCGCGATGCGGAAGTGTTTCTAAATAAATGGTCACAAAATTAAATTTGAGAAAGAGGAGTCCGCATCTTAACCGTGACGCGGAGAAACCTTTTATTCACTAAGGGAACAGGTCCGCGACGCGAACCTAGAACCTATTCTTTGTCCGACCTTTTCCTTCTTCGTTTTCCAGTCCTAATTCGCCTAAACTCGACTATTGTTCTCAAATTCATTTTAGGTTCAGATACCCAATATATGTACTCAAGAACCTAACTCAAAAACAACTCTAAAACTCAACGTAACGATCTCCGAAACTCGTCAATTCAACCCAATTCAAGAACAACATTCAAATTCAAGAATTCATGTCAAGAACATCAACTTTCAAACTCTTTGAGGACAAATTCTGCTGAACGAAACATGTTTGGCGCGTGGGTGAATGAACCCAATGCTATGAAAGACTCACATACCTTGTAGGGTCAATTCCTTGGTGAATCCACAACCAAAATCGATCGTTCTTGGCGAATCTTGCTTTTACTCTTCTCTTTTCTCTTGCGTTCTTTCTCCAATAGCCCTAACTCTATTTCTCAAAAGTGTAAACTGAACTAACTCAGTTTTGACCCCAACTATTTTATTAAAAACGGATTTAATTAATTTGGGTAAGGAAAAGACCAAACTACCCTTCAAAAATCCGGATTGGGCATTTCCTTATTCGAATAGCCCAACTTCCAAATGGCATAACTCACTCATACAAACTTGGAATCGCGCAAACTTAGCGGCGTTGGAAAGACCATTCCAAGAAATTTCCAATCATATCTGGAACTACACCTAACTCATCCTGAGCTAGGAGTTATGGTCGTTTGAAGTTGACCATAAGCTCACTTTAATTTGCTTAAAATTTTCCAGATTTCCTTATACATTCCAAAAATAACTATTTCCAGATTTTAAACTTCCTTCTAGTTCTTTCTAGTTGCGAGATGTTACATTAATGTAACGTGCGCCTAAATCTAGTATTTTGCTCTTAGGCTGACATTAATTTCACTAAAAATAAGAAAAATATCACACAAACCCCGTAAAATTATAATGCTAAATAATGTTAAGTGGACAAGTTTGAAGGAATTTTAGGCATTTTTCCTTTGGAATGAACAACGTAAGAAAAAAATATGAGAAGGATTCGCTTAGGAAGGTGCTTTCTAAATAATCCTAATTGATGTTCATACATCATGCCTGGTTGAATTAGCTTATTTTAGACATTTTAAAACACTTTTATAATGTTTGAATAAATAAAATATTGCAAAGCTTAAATAACAAAAATAAAAAAATAAAGTTATAGTGCCTACTACTAGAGTCTAGAGGTGTCAAATACGCTGGTTGAATTGAAATTGAAAATATTAAAATGGGTTGAAATAAAAGTTGGGTTGATTTCTGATGCGCCCACGTTTACTTTGGGCTCAGATGGGCTTAAAAACGAATTGAGTCTTGACCCACTCAATTTGACACGCTTAATCTCAACAATTTTAATATATTGTTATTTAAGTCTTATAACCACAATTTGAATTTCGAACTCAAGAATTTTTTTTAAAAAAATTTACAAATAGATAGATAAATCTTAAAAGATATAAAATAGATAGTAATTCATATCTTCAATATAGTAACATAAAGAGTCTTAAAATAGATTGAAATTGAAGATTAAATTAGACTCAATTGAGGATTCTCTTAAAATGGGTTAAGACTTAATGAGTTGAGATTGAACCCAATTCTTCAAATTATCTTAAGTTCAACCATTAAAATTATGGACGGATTACCTATAGTTGGATTATTTTTGACAACCCTAGTCTACTACCCATAGGTTTTTTTTAACCTACTATCCATATTTTTTTTTAATTATGTATGCATAAACAAATACAAATGTGGGCAGAGTGAAAAGAAAAAGGAAAAATTACATAAGTGAAGGCCTTTTATTTAATAATTACCATTTTTAAGTATACTTTTAATTTATTACCATTTTTGTCAACTTTTAGCAATAGTTACTTAAAACAATTTTAAAACAAATTTTTAAACTAAAGCAAGAAAAGTGTTGCCCATTCGCTCATATCCTGTCTCTCTTTTCGTTCTACTCTTCTGTCCGAAAATTTTAGGGTTTTGTTGTTCTTTCTTCCCCATCTTTCAGCACAGAATTCTAATGGAAGAAGAAGGAGGAGCACGAAAATCACCTAGAAGAAGTCCGCGGATACTTAGTGATGTTGGTACTTCGAATCAGAAAGTTTATAGAAGGAGTCGAATGAGGGGTCAAGTTTCATCTCCTACTGATGAAGTGAATGACTGTCCCAATTTTAGTTTGGGAATCTCACAAGAATCGGGTGAGCAAAACAAGGGTGAGCAGAACAAGGAGGAGCAGAACAAGAAGCAGAACAAAGGTAAAAAACGAGTTAAAGAGGTGAACAATGTGAAGAAATCGAAAAAAAGATGCGTTGATTTAGCATCTACGTCGAAGAAAATCGTGGACTGTGATGACGATTTTGA